>NC_048236.1:2698136-2734481 GCF_002007445.2 Ailuropoda melanoleuca
CTTAACCGCTGTGCCACTCAGGCGCCCCCCTTTGTTCCTTTAAAACCCAACCCACCCCTTCACACAGTCCTATGCCTTGCCACCCAGGGAAGCCTCATTCTCCCACCAAGAGTTAACAAAGGAATCAGCAAGTACTCTAACCTTGGCCTATGAGAGCTGGCGTAAGTTCGCTAGGGTCACTTCAAGGAAAAGTTTTCTTGATCTTAAAAGCAGACCTACAGGGGCGCCTGGGCAGCTCAGTAGGTGACGCGTCTGCCTTCAGTTCAGGTCCTGATCTCAGGGTCCTGGGATGGAGCCCTGCATCAGGCTCCCTGCTCAGCAGGAAATCTGCTTCTCCCCCTCCCTCTGCTCCTCCTCCCGCTCATTCTCTTCTGCAAATAAATAAATAAATCTTAAAAAAAATAAAAATAAAAAGTAGATCTTCAGAAAGAGATAGCTTCTCTTCAACTACCAGACATGTCACGTCTGGATGTGACGTCTGGAACTTCAACAGCCATCTTGCAATCATGAGGGAAGCAAGCCAACACCAGAGGAGGGCAAAGCAGAGAGAACGAATCCGGGTGCTTGATAATGTGGTAAAGCCCCTCACTTAACCGCCCTGGATCCACCCTTCCTTGGAAATTTATTTTTCTTATGAAATAAAAACTTCCCGTATTGTCTAAACCGTTTTGAGTTGAGTGTTCTGCTGCTTGCAAGTCAAAGGGTCCTTATGCTACAGCTGGGTATTTGGGAAGCCTCGTTAGAGAAACCAAATGAGTCGTTGTGAGAAGGATGGGTGTGTGGCCTGAGGAGGAAGGAGATCACATTTTCCAAACCTCTGGCTCATGTTTAGCCCCATGACATGGGACCCGGCCAGCTGGGGGCTGAGAAGCAGGAGAAATGTAGACCATGTGTGGATAAAGACGTGAGAAATGGGAGGTGGGGTGAGGGGCCTCCAGGAATCAGGAGCTCACATGTGGTGATAGAGAGGTATGAAGCTTCTCCTCCCAGCGTTGTTTCTAACTCAAAAAAAAAAAAAAAAAAAAGGGNGCAAACCCCAGGGGTTCGTTTACGGAGAATTGGTTGGATACATTATAATACTCCCTAGCGTGGGAGCAGCCTGTCCACAGAGCCCCCAAAAGGAGGCAACAACTAAGCAGGGCCCCTGGATGGGCCCGTGTGGTTCCCCCACCGTGGGTCACCGAGGAAAACCAGGTCCTCCCCCAGCCCAGCCTGAGGGGAGGCGCCGGAGGCTGGTCCCAGGCCAGCTCCTGTCACATATTCCTTGATATTATGCGTTCCATCCCCTGACCCCCAGCACAGCTCTCCCTTCTCGAGGGCGGAGCCCCACTGTTCTGTGTCTGGGGCTGCCCCCAGGCTCAGCACTGCTTTTGGGGACTGATTACCAGGGGCCCAGGAGGAAGGGAACATCTGGGGAAGGGGAGGGAGGAGGAGACTTTCCAGGAAAAAAGGAACAGGCAAGCAGAAGGGCCAACGCCTCTCGAGCAGTACCACTGCCCTGGAAACAGGAGAGGCACCCAGATGGCCAGGGCAGGAGATAAAGAAACAGCGTCCGGAGGGAGGAAACAAGGAGGTCCGGTGGCAGTAGCAGCATCGGAGAGCAGATCGTGTCCATTCAGCACCGTGGGGAGGGGCACAGGCCCACCTCCCAACCCAGTACCAGCACACGTATGCGTGTACACCCGAAATAAACGTTCACGGAACCATGCTTCCCCTGCTGCACGCAAAGCCCTCTATTCTCCATTCTGTTCCAGTTCATGCTTATGGAACACTGGTCCCAACCTACTGAATTAATTTCCAACCCGACTAACAGGTCATGACTTGCAACTTAAAAACTCCGCTCTAGGGCAGTGACACTCAAGGAGTGATCCACACCCACCAGGCCCGTCCTCGGCCGCTTATGACCAACCTGGGACGGGATTGGTAGGGAGGCCAAATGCAAGCATTTAGACTCTTTAATAGCCATAGGACAGCAATTTTTTTTTTTAAGATTTTATTTATCCATTCGACAGAGATAGAGACAGCCAGAGAGAGAGGGAACACAAGCAGGGGGAGTGGGAGAGGAAGAAGCAGGCTCCTAGTGAAGGAGCCTGATTGGGGGCTCGATCCCACAACGCCGGGATCACGCCCTGAGCCGAAGGCAGACGCTCAACCGCTGTGCCACCCAGGCGCCCCTAGGACAGCAATTTTATGTCTGTTGAATCCAACAATAAAATATTAGGACTCATACTTTGCCTTATTTTGTTTTTCTCATCATTTCTTCGTATTATATTTTATAATATTATTGGTCTATGACAAATTGGAATTTAAAAAACACAACAACAACTTGTCCTTGCCCCTGACTGTGCGACGAGCATTGCTTCAGAGAATAGAGGTCCTCCCCAGAAGCTCACAGTCCAAGTTGGAGAACTCCTCCAACCCCTCCACACTACAGAGTGGTCTAGAGACCCTCCCCTCCGCTAGGTCAGCACACACATGCCCCCCTCTCTGCCTGGCAGAGCCCTTGGAGGCTCGGTCCCATGCATCTCTGCACAACCGTTTCCAAGATGGCGCCCACCCGCATCCCCAAGTTCCCACAATGTGTTTGCTCAGACTCCTGTCGCATTAGCTCATGTTTCGGTCTGGTTGGCTGTTGATGGACCTACTTACCATGGAATCAGGCCCTGGGTCCTACAGGAGCACAGTGCTGTGCACACAGTAGGCGCCCTGAAGGTAAGAGAGAATGAAGGAAGAGAGAAAGAAAAACAGACACACGGTAGGAAAAGGAAGGCCAAGCTTCATGTATAGTTACAGGGATGGAGAATTTGAATCCAGGCCCTTTCCAAAGCCAGAGAAGGGCCCTGGATGGAGATCCCAACTGAATCCTAGCCAAGGTGGTCTGGGAGGGGAGCAGGGGACTAGGGGAACAGGGTAAGGGGGCCCCCCTGGAGCAGAGAACAAGCAGGTTACTGCGAGCCAGGCCTCCGCAGGCACTTCAGGGCCAGGCCTGAGGAAGGGAGCCAGAGGTGGGATCCAGGGTGAACTGGGCAGGGCCTGGGAGCTGCTAAGTGTTTGTCCTCATGGGAAGGCAAGAGAGGTGAGCTCTCTGAGGGTGATGCTGGGAAGTCTCACAGGGAGGGCAGAGAGTGGACTAAACCCAGGTAAGCACTCAAGAGGTCATTTCATCCATCCTCCTGCCTCCATCCCAAACTCTGGTAGCAACACCTTAACTTTCTGGAAGCTGAGATGCAGAGTCCTGGGGGTGGAGGGGAAGCTGCTTCCCTCTACACTGGAAACCCCTGCCAGTCGCATGTCATTTTGAGGGTGTCTTATTTTGGGGCTGTTGCTGTGTGACCTCAGGTAAATTGGTTAATCTCTCAGAACCTCGGTTTTCTCATCTGTCAAATGGGAATAATGAACTCTACCTGAAAGGGCTGCTGTGTGAGTGAAACAACCAATGTCCAGGAAGTGCCTGGCAGATGCTGGGTGGCGGTCAGCACCTTCCCCCCACCCCCCCTTTCCCAGGCTGTTCCCTGGACCAGCACTCAGCCCGGAAACTTGGATCTCAATCCTGCAGCGTGTCCGCTGTGGGTCCACTAATCTGGCAGGGCCCAGGAGGAATGGGCTGAGATGCAAAGGGGACAATCAAAGAAGGCTTCCCAGAGGAGGTTGCAGCCAAGAGCTGAAGCCTAAGAAATGGACTGAAGGAAGGGAGAGTTGCCCATACAGGAGACCCGACCTCTGCCAAGACTTGTGGGAAAGAATCAGCTGGGGCAGGGGATACAGGGCTGGCCAGCCTGCCAGCAGCCGGCATGGGAAAAGGTGCACGGAGCAGGCAGCTGGCGAGGAAAGGTATGGTTGCCACCCCCGAGGGTCAGCAGGCCCAGCACGCAAGTCCCTGCCCCAGAGTGGCCCCTGTCTCTGCTTTGATTATCTGTTGTGGGAGTCAGGGACAGGGGAGTGGGAAAACATGTTTTGTGGGCCCTTGGCTCTTGTTGTTTTCCTGGAATGAGCAGGAACCCAGGTGCAGGGCTGGGGCTGCATCTGCCTAGAAAGCCTGACGCTACCCAGAGGGAGAGCAGCCCAGCCCCGGCCCCTCTACCTGCAGCCAGACCCTCTACAGCCCGCCCCACCTTGACTCACCCAGCAGCCCCCTTCACACACACACACACAGAGGCAGACAGTGTCCAGGGGGAGGAACTGCTGATGGAGAAAGGGGGTTCTCCTTGTGCCAGATGGCACAAAGAGGCCAAGGTATCGGGCTGGAGAGAAACAGACACAGAAAGAGAGGCGAAACTGACAGAGCAGTCAGTGACTGAAAGACAGGAGGATAAGAGGAAGAAGAAAGGGACAGAGACAGAAAAGAGGGATAGGGAGAGAGAAAAAAAGAGGCAGTGAGAGGGAGACCCTTAGAAACCGAGCAGGGCGCGGTGGAGCTCCAGCGGTGGGGGGCAGGAGGTATCCCCCCCTACCCACTGCGCAGGAGCAGTCCCATCCTCTCTACTCCAGCGCCCTCAGCCACCCATACTGGGCCCATCACCAGGCACATTCTTAACCCACCTCCTTCTAGATGTAGCCTGCAGGGCCCCACCCACGTGTGTCCACCCCTCAGTCCGAGCAGACCTCACGTGAGGCCCTGGGCGCCTCGGACCCCAGCGGCACCAAGCAGCGGGCCGGCATAGCTCCGTGTTGTCCCTAACACGCATTGCCTTCCATCTGCAGAAGGCTGCCTCCCCACTCCACCCCGGTGTGTATCTAAGACCCCGGCCAGCCTAGAGTGGAAGGTGGCCACTTAGTCTGGGGCTGAGGATGAAGCCGCCTCCCAGCAACCTTCCCCAGCCCCCGAGGGCCTGGAACAGTCCCTGGGGCAGGTAAGGGTTAGGGGAGGCCTCCGTTAGGGCGCAGTGTGGTCCATCTCCACCAAGGACGCCCAAGAACGCAGCAGGAGAGAGCACGGTTAGACAGCGGGGAGCACTCCGGGAGGGCCTGGAGGCAAGCGCTGGGAGGAGTCTGTGAGCAAGGAGCTTGCGGTCCTCCTGGAAGGCCCTGCCGCCCAGCCTTTTCCCACCTCTCTCCACCCCCAGCGATGAGTCAGGGATTCCACAAATTTCGAATTCCTGTCTTCCTTTGGGCAAGATACTTGACACTCTCCTGGGCTGTCTCTCCTGCCACAGCAGTGAAATCAGCCATTCTCCGAGGCTCCTTTCTCCATGGCTCCAGGGCAGACCCTGCTTTCCCCGTGAGTCACCGCGACTGCAAAGGCCCTTCCTGCCTCAGCCCAGGGCCCTCCTCCGGTTGCACTGGGGCTCCAGGCTCCGTAGGGGCTGCCCCCTCTGCCCAGAACCCCCTTCCCTGAAGCAACTTCTTATCCACGGGGACCCGGTTTAGAGGGCAAGAGCCCACGCATAGCAGGCACCCCCTGAGCAACTACGAATCCATGAATGCAGAAGGTCCTGCGAGGTGGCGACGACGTCTTAGGCGCGACCCTCAGGGAGCCCCCAGTGAGCAGAGCCACGGACCTCAGAAAAGGAAGCTCTGTGCGGTTTCTGCGGCCAGGTTCCCTCTGAACCTCAGCGCAGGGCCTCGTCCATGCTTTTGCTATGACGGAGGGGCTCAGTAAGTATTTGTAGGAGGGAGGGAAGAAGGGAGGAAAGGGGGAAGGAAGGAATCTCGAGGCCCTCAGCTTCCCTGTGGGGGCTGTTCTCTGGTTGAAGGGTTTCCACCATGGTGACTAGGCCCTGCCTGGGCCTTTTGCGTCCTTGCCCCCCCAGTACCAGGCCCAGGAAAGCAGAGGGTGGTTCCTCGTGACAAAGTTAAAAAGTCTAAACAGAACCAGACGACCCTTAGCACCAAGGAAGCCAGGCCTCAGGCAGGCCCCAGGCTCAGGGAAAAAGCTGTCTCAGTCTCCAGAGCCACAGTGAGAGCAGTAACAATGGGATGGGGAGAGAGGATACCGTGAGGCCCGGCGAGACCAGGCAAGGCTGAGGTCTGTCCCTCCAGTGGGATCAGAGCCTAGGGAGGTGGGGGGGAGGGGGGGAGGACAGAGAAGCCCTCCACCACCCCTGCAAGGTGGAGCACAGCCGACCCCCACCCCCAACGACTACCCCAGCCCCGCGTGAGCAGCTGGTAATGGATGAGATCATTGTCTCAGGACGGCCGGTGAGTTTCCACGAGTGGATCTTTCCCATCTTTAAACCAAAACCTACATCTCGAGCCCAGCAAGCAATGCTGTCGCTTCCTCGCTCCGGAACAGCAAAGGCCTAGAAGGCACTGTGGAGAGACCTGCCACAGAGCACCTCTTCCTCCTTCAAGCCACCATGGGGTGGGGGTGGGGGGTCAGGTCAGGGGCGGGACAGGTCAGGGTGCGAGAGACTCTCTTCTGCGCCCCCGTTGGGCTCCATGTTCTGCTGTAATTTCCGTGCCCGAGGAGATGAAGGGCAGGGTGAGGGCTAAACCCTGAGGAAGGGGCGGAAGTCAGAGAGATTCCTCGGGTCCACGCAGGGTACCAGCTAATTGCCAGGACAGGAGTAAGTGCTGAGGCGGGAAACTCGGAGTTAAAGGGTCAGCGACCCGGCCATCCAGCTATTCCTTGGCTTGCCATCATTTAGGAAAATGATGTATTTAGTTAACCAACACTTACATAGTGCAAGATAAAGCATAACTCTGTTATGAATATTAACTAATAAGTTGACTAATTGGATCCCCAGAACAAACCTATAAAGACAGCACTATTATGATCCCCAGTTACAGATTGGGAAACTGAGGCTCAGAGAGGGTAAGTGCCTTGCCCAACACCACACAGCTGGAAAGTGACTGAACTGGGATTCAAGCCGCGGCATAATGCTGCCACAACCAATCCCTGCTGCTGCCAGGGTTTCAGGGGCCTAGCAGGGTCGGGGACAGTCAGAGGTCATGAGGCCTGGTCAGGGATGACATCTTCCCTTCAGGATGAGAAGGTCCTTTCAGGGAGTGGGTCAGAGGCCTCTCCCAGAGAGGACTGGAGCTGGAGAGAGCTGCTGATGTAATTGCTCCCTCTTGTGGGGTGGGGTGGGGGTGGCGTTGGCTCGGGCCCAGGGGGTGTGCCTGCCATGACAGGGGCCTGGCCAATGGCAGGGCCAGGGAGGAGAGGAACCTCTCCCGGATATTTCTATTATCTTGAGGAGAAAGGGAGGCGGGAAGAAAATTTGGCCGGAAAGCAGACTGAACTTGCAACTTGGTTTAATAACTGAATCCCAGTTCTCTGTGGGCCTGAGCTCCCTCTCACCGTCCCCTCCAAGGAAATCCAGGCCAGGCTTGGGGCTGGGAACTGGGAAGCCTATCTTTTCAACCCCCCCACCACCACCAGCCTAGAGTCCCCGAAGAGGAGTCCATCTCCCCTGGACCTCTGACTGGCCAGGTGGAGAAAATGCAGGGTCTTTCCCCATCCCTAGAGAAGAAGGAGGTTCCCAGAGATGATGGCTGCATTTTCCACCCCCAATACAAGGCTGTGTGGGTGGGGAAAGTAGACAGTTCACCCCCTGCCCTGGTGGGGAAGGAAGGCTGTGCTGAGAAATGCCGGCCCTGCACCCCCAGTGAATGACTGGGGGAGGGGTGGGGCTAGGGAGAGTGCGCACAGCTTCTGTCTCCTCTTGGCCTCCCCACCACTTACACACATGTGCTCACACGCATTCATAGACACATTCACGCACTCATAGACACACAGAATACACTCACTCATGTGCCATCACACACTCACATGCTCGTATACACCCCCCCACACACACACACCCTCGTCCTTTGGGGGTTAGGACCAGGCTGGGGAGGAGAGGGGCCTTCTGGGAGAATGGCATGGCTAGTAGCTGCCAAGGGGTGGGTGGGCAGAAGCCTGGGACCGGGCAGGGAGCCCAAGAGTCGGGGGTGGTGCTGAGAGCCACCATGCCGTGCTGGGGCCAGGGATGTGAATGGAGTGGACACTGCTCCTGCCCCCTCCCGGAGCCTGCCTCTGGCCAGGCCAGCCTCCATTCCCGGCATTGTCTCGGGTGCCTCGGGCAGGGTTCCCAGGCCTGGCTGAACTGAGGGTTTGGCCACACAGCCCTCCTGTGCCCTCCCATTCCCCTCTCCCCTTGGAAGGGAGGGTTGTATGGGGAAGTGGTGGAGAAGGAAGGTTCCTGAATCCCTGGCATCCCAGCCCCAGCCCACACAGGAGGCCTGCAGAGGAGTTCAGGTGCAGAGGATAGCCCCAGAGGCCCAGACTCCACAAAACCCCCTCCTTCCCAGGGCAGGCAGGCTTTGAAGTCCAGCTCACCCCCACCTGTCCCCTTGACCATGACGTTCATTCTCACTCTCATCCCTGGGGTTCCATTGGCCCTCTTTGCATGTGGGCTCAGTCTGGGATAAGCTATTCTCCCTCCCAACATCTCCTCTCCCAAGCAATGGGATCTTAGCTCTGATCCATGGGAACCATAGGGTTTTACTCTTAAAGGCCAAATTAATCACCTGGGGGAGGGGGATGCAGGTATTAATGGGTTAATGCAAAACAGCTCCTTCTCTGACAACTGGCTCTTCCCTGCCTCATCCAAGAGGTTTCCCGCCCAGAATGGGGTTCCTCATCTCTCTCTGAGGGTGCCAGAGAGTTGGGCCACCATCACAGCAGCTGCGCCTCCGCCCGAGGAAGGGACCCGGGAGCGAGAAGACCAGCTATCACCCGGGACCCCACATGGCCTCCCTTATGGGACTTGGGCAACACTCCCCACTGGGTCCTATGGGGTAACACCAAGAAGGCCACCATCCTGCCTTCACGGGGCCTGTGTCCAGGAGGCGCTCCTCCCTGCCCTGTCGCCGAACCCAGTACAGGAGTTCCCTCTGACGCCCCCCAACCTGATCCCCACCTGAGCCAAAGCAATTTTTCCAAAACACAAATCAGATCCCATCCAGCCCATCCAGCCTGTCAAAGATTCCCCAGTGCCCTCCAGACAAGTTCTCAATGTAGCACGACACGTGGGACCTGGGTCCTGCCGCCACTGCACCTCACCCCCACCGCCCACCCGATGCCACCATCTTCCCCCACTGAGAGGACACCCTCCCTCCATTCCGGGATGCCTCCTCTCCTTCCGGGCCCTTCCTCCCAGCTCACTCCTCCCCGCCCGGGGTCTGAAGCAGAAACCCTCCTCTCCACGTTCACGGGGCCCCCATCTCTTCTCTCCCGGCGCTGATCAGTATGGCGGGGGGCCTGCTTGCTCGTCAGCCTTCCCACTAAGCCAGGAGCTCCAGGAGGCAAGAGATACATCTGGCCCGCTCGACATGAAGCCCTCAGCCCCCAGCGCAGCTCCTGGCACAGGGCAGGTACTAGGTAAATGCAGATGAATAATAAATGAGGGAGACAATAAACAGCCCGTAACAGCCCAGCCTTTAGGGCCACGATGCACGCATCCTCCAGGGCTGGCCGGGCAAGCGTGCCCACACCCCTCTGCTCTTCCCCCTTAACGCACTGCCGTCTGCAGCTCAGGAAGGCCGGCCCCTACCCTCTGGGAAGAAGCACCTGGATAGTCCTGTCCCCTCTCCAAGCCCCCTACCCTTTGAGGCTCAGCCCCAGTCAGGGAGCCCACCTCAGGAAGCCCCCGACTGTTTCCACTCTTGCTCCATGACCTCACCTGCTCCAAGCATCTGCAAAGCTCTCTGCTGGGGCTGCTCTTGAACTTCTGTTATGGTGTGCCCTTTCCAGTGTGCCCACCGTTGGTCCCCTCAGGCTCCTGGAACCCCCCCCAAATAGTGGGGCCCTGGCAGACAGTACCCACAGATGCTACCTAGGCTGTGCCAAGAGGTGCACCCCGGGCTGGACCCCCTCGAAAGGTCCATGAGCCTGGTATGGTCCAGGAGGGGCTGGGGTGGGGGCAGGGCTCAGGAAACCAGGGCTCTGCTACGTCCTTCCTCACCCCCAGGCTCTGCTGGGGAACTCCGGGACCTGGAAAATGAACGTCGGAGGAGGAAGCCCCCGGTGTGGAAGGAGACGGGGTGTCAGCCAAGCAGGTGGGATCCTACGAGTGAAAAGAGCTAAGATCAGACATCAGAAGCCAGACTTGCAGGCCTGTGGCAGGAGCCCAGAGAAGACAGGGAGGAGCCCGGCAGGAGAGGAAAGCACATGGCAGCTTCTACCCATCCTCCTTGGCCGCTGCTAAGCTGGGGCTTCTAGGGGCAGCCAAGGGCTTATTGCAAAGGCAGAGCTCTGTGTGCTCCCACCCCACGCCCTGGAGTCCTGCATGCCCCCCCACACCTCCTGATAGGGGCTCTGTCACCCCCCACTCAAGTCACCAATGTTCTCAGTACCTATCTGCAGGGCTTTAGATGCCCACCTACTGTGTGCTCGGTGCAGAGCTCGCCCACTCCCCCGCCCCTTTCCAGTGGGCCAGAAGTACAGCAAACCCAGTGCTGGCCTGACAGGGGAGCAGGGACGGTGGGGGAGAGGGGGGATCCTTGCACAGACACTCTCATTGTCCCCCACAATGCACATGCACCCACAGGCCTGCCAACCCTTAAAGTCAGGGCAGAAGCCCCCGAAGGGCACTTATATCCCTCGGGGCTCCTGCTGGGCAACCGCTGGGCACTTGGGCTGAGCCTCACGCTCCTGTCTGTAGAGCAAAGGGGCTAACTCCCCCTGAACTCACCTGTCCGGCCACCATGATGGCCAGCTAAGGTGTCCTTGAAAGCACTCCCTGGGGGCCTTACAATCTGTAAAACGAGAGGTTTCTTTTACCATTTTATCGCTGTTACTATCCATCCAGGGAAGCTAAGCCCGCTGTCTCAATTAAATACATTAGCTTCATCTCCCCCGCAGGAGCCCTCACCCAACAACTATCTGGGGCCCCCTTGGCCCATAGGAGAAAGGCCACATTCTATGTTTTAGGAGTTCCTCCGGCTTACACCCTATTTCCAGTTTTATCCCCCTTATACCGTAATCTCTCTGGCCTCTCCAGAGCTCCCCCAACACAGTTCCTGCCTACATGCCTGCACGTCCTGGAGGGCCCTCCCCCAGGGCTCCCTTTGTATTTAGCTCGATCCTTCAAGACCAAACTGTGGTACCAGCTCTCACATGAGGCCTCCTTCCTCAGCCAAGCCAGGGCTGATCGCTCTCCTTCCCTGAAGAGATCTGGTTTCCACAAAATGCCGTGACAATTCTTGGCACTGAGTTGGTGCTCATGAAATAAAAGTTGTAATAACCACACCCTGGGCTCCAAACGCTTTGTCTTCACTGACTCATTGAATCCTGACTTGTTGTTGTGCTCCTTCAGTGTTCCCATTTTCCAGATGGACAAACCAAGGCGTCTGCCAAGTCCCTTGCCCAAGTCAGCGTCAGGCCAAGATTTGAACCTGGAAACTGACGTCAGAGCCTACATACGTGCCTCTAAACACCACAAAGAACTGAGCCACGCCCACAGATTCATCTGTGTCATCCCCCTGCCTCATCCAGGACCTGGGCCAGTGAATATTTGATGGTCACTGCGCTCACACACCTCAGGCCTCCTGCACACGCTCGGCTCACTGTGCTGGGAGTTCCTTTAGGGTAAAGCCCAGAGGCTGGCTCAGGGTCCCAGGAAATGCAGCCCAACAGCCTCACTGGGCTGGATTCACACCATCGTCAGGCATTAGGGTGCCAGACTAGGGCTGGAAAAAAATGGGGCAGCACCCCTTTGGCCACAGCACAAGGCTTCCTGGTGGTATGCTTGCTGATTGCATTGGCGGCTGGCCGAGCTGGTGATTAATGCATCCATGGTCACCATGCCAGGGTGCAGGGAGAGCCCAGGGTGGGGTAGGAAAGGAACCAGGCCGGAGCATCGAAGTCCAGGCACCAGGAACTCTAGGGACCACGTAATCCAATTGTTCACTTCCATTTAACAGATGAGAAAATGGAGGCCCCGAGTTGGCACGAGTTGCTGGAGAGGCAGAGCACAGCAAAGGCTCGCCAAAGCCTTCAGAGCCTTTCCCCTTCGGCCTGCCTGCGGGCCTGCGCCCCACCCCGGCCCCTGGAGAGCTTCGTAATTAGCTCTGTGCACCCAGTCACCAAGACGCCCGAACTCGTCCGTGATCCCAGCAGAGGAAGGGGCGCCCTCAGACAGCTTCGCCAGGCGGCCGTGCCCAGCCAGCAGCAGGCCCTTCAACCAGAACCGGGAGAGAAGTTGGGAGAAGGCCAGCCGCTAATTGTGGAAAATAAATCAGGGACATCTAAACCACGCAGTTGAAGAAAGGCCAGTTGCACGTAGACTTGTTCCCTTTTGTGTTCTTGCTCACCCGCTCTAATTGTTAATTGAAAGCCGTGAGTTATATAAGTTACGTGGATACCAAAGAAGGAGTTGAATGAGCTCTTGAAAATAAACCACTTGCTGAGTGGTTTTCGGGATGCAGAGAGGTCTTAGAAAAGTCGGTGGTTGAGGAGGGCAGCTGACCTTAAGAGGGCAACCAGGACAAAACTGTCCCCTAGTGACAGCAGTCTGGATCTGCAGATACGTAGGGCCTAGATTTTTAGAGCACCCGGATATGTTCAAGTTGCTGATTCCTCACAAAATCTCAAAAGAAGTCTGAAGTTGTGCCATTCTACTGATTTCTTAGTTTAATAAGGAGACAAAACCTCTCCCATCTCTGACCCTGAGCTAATTGAGGACAGGGCTGTGTCTCCCCTCAGACAGGGGCTCCCTGAGGCAGGGCTGTGTCTCCCCCTCAGACTGGGGCTCCCTGAGGCAGGGCTGTGTCTCCCCCTCAGACTAGGTCTGAATTGGTTTTTCCCTCTAAGACTAAAGATTCCCTGAAAAACAGGAACTATGTTGTTTCATTCCCTTCCCTGAGTCAGGGGCAGGGTCTCTCCATTAAATCAAGCCCACCCCACTCCAACCAACTTGGGTTGAGGACCTGGAGCCACCTGTCATGGAGGGGAAATCCAGGACACACCCTGGTGACGGGAGTGGGAAGGGTTAAGAAACTGCAGCTACAGGGACACCTTTCTCATTAGCTGCCCTCCCCCTGCTGCCTGCTGCCAGGGCTTGCTTGGGCCTCTGATGGGTTCCAGCTGACAGCTGGGCCTCCTGCATTCTGACCCTCGGGCGGCGGTGTCCTGTAATGACCCCACCACCGGTACCCTTAGCCACCCAAGCCAGGGAGGGCTGGCATCAAGATGCAGTGGGATGCAGGGAGGGAGGAGCGGAGGGGCTGCCTTGGGAGAGGGGGGTGCAGAGTACAGGGAGCACTGGAGGAGGGTGCTGGGTACTTGGGGTTCCATTAACTCCCTCTGAGGCCCAGAGTGGAGTGACAGGGGCCACCCTACACACAAGGGCTAGTTTCTTCCACTGCCACCACCCCTGGGGGAGAGGCCTTCACATAGCCTCCAGCCTGGGCAGAGGCCCATGGCTCCCCAGCTCCTCCTCCACCGTGAGTCATTCCCAGCAGTCTGTGCGAGCAGAGGCAGCCAACCCCATCCCACAGTCTGAGAAGAGCAGGGGACAAACTGCAGTCCTGTCCAGACACAGGTGCCAAGCGCGGGAACACCAGGCTGCCCTGGATGCGGAGGCTGAGACTTGCCCCCTGAGAAATTCCCGGTTTGGTTTCCCATATGTGGTCTCCTGCCCCGCATGCCTTCATGCCCGGCTCTCTGAGATTCCAGTGTCTTTCTCATGTGTGCCCTTGTCCCTTACCCACACCTCCTCCCAGCATCCTTGGGCCTTTCAGGACTCATCTTCAATGTCACCTCTCCTGGGAAGCTCCCCTGTCTCCTGGATCTGTTCTCCTTTTCACGCCCTTGGTGCCATGGGCATCCTTTTATCGGCTTTCCACATCTCTCCTCGGGCTAGAAAAGGAGCCAAAAAGGGCAGCAGGGACCGTATTCCCTTCCTCTCTGTATCCCCAACCCCCAGCACAGTACCTGGCATATCCTAGCCGCTCATGGTATTGTTTCCAAAGAGGGATCCGGCCAGGAGTTAAAGAAAATCACTCAGACCCTAATACTCTCTGGTCCCAGCTGCTTCCAAAATCCCACCAACAATTCCTGGATGGGCCTAGGAGTTTTCTCATCTGATGTGATGACCTGGTGGGAAAACTCCTCCAGGACCACCCACAAAGGGCATGGCTGCTATGCCTGAGCCCTCAGGGTGCCAAAGCTGTTAGTGGTCTGTAGTAAGAGGGGAGGAATGCAGTTCCTTCTCCATTCTCGCATTCTCCATGCGAGAGAATCCAAAAACAGAGCTAGCTGCCTGTGCCTGGCATCTTACAGAAGTTCAGGAGACAGTGTACGATGGATATGCTGGACGAGATCTCGATCCGTCCCACCCTCTACTAGGTGCCCTCCTAGACTGCAGAACCAAGAAAAGTAAAAAAAAAAAAATAAAAATAAATAAATAAATAGAAATAAACAAAATGCGACATTTGTTAGGATTCAGGATGAAATTCAGAGTTAGCCAACTAGATGCACTTGCAGAGGAGTTCAACGGCTGAGCTTCTGCAGCTCCTGCTGCTTTCTGGGAAAGGGGCAGAGGTGTTTTGGTTTGGTTTGGTTTGGTTTTTTCCTTGCCATAGTTGTTTTGCTGCAATCCTGGCAGACAGGGTCAAAAAGGCGAGGCCCATACCTTGGGAAGCCAGAAAAATCTCAAATGAACAACCTAGGCTTGCACCTAAAGGAACTAGAGAAAGAACAAACAAAATCCAAAATCCGAAGAAGGGAGGAAGTAATAGAGTGGAAATAAATGAGATAGAAACAACGAGAACACTAGAACAGATCAATGAAACCAGGAGCTGCTTCTTGGAAAAGATCAACAACATTGATAAACCTCTAGCCAGACTCATAAAACAAAAACAGAGAGAGGGAGGACCAATAAACACAATCAGAAACGAAAGAGGAGAAGTAACAACCCACACCACGGAAATACAAAAGGTCATGAGAGAATATTATGAAAAATGATATGCCAACAAATTGGGCAACCTGGAAGAAATGGATAAATTCCTAGAGACATAACCTCCCAAACTGAAGCAGGAAGAAACAGAAAATTTGAACAGACCAATTACCAGCAATGAAGTTGAATCCATAATCAAAATGCTCCCAACAAACAAAAGTCGAGGACCAGACAGCTCCACAGGTAAATTCTGCCAAACATTTAAAGAAGAGTCAATACTGATTCTTCTCAAACTTCTCCAAAAAATAAAAGAGGAAGGAAAACTTCTAAGGTCTTTCTATGCAGCCAGCATTACCCTAATACCTAAACCAGATAAAGACACCACAAAAAAAGAGAACTACAGCCCAATATCGCTGATGAACATGGATGCAAAAATCTTCAACAAAATATTAGCAAACGGAATCCAACAATACATTTATAAAAATCATTCACCACGATCGAGTGGGATTTATTCCTGGGATGCAAGGGTGGTTCAATGTTTGCAAACCAATCAATGTGATACATCACATCAATAAGAGAAAGGATAAAAACCATATGATCATTTCAATAGATGCAAAAAAAAAAAGCATTGACAATGTCCATTCATGATAAAAGTATAACATCCACTCATGGTAAGAACCCTCAACAAAGTAAGTTTAGAGGGAACATACTTGAACATACTAAAGGCCATCTATGAAAAACCCACAGCTAACATCATCCTTAATGGGAAAAAACTGGGAGCTTTTCTACTAAGGTCAGGAACAAGACAAGGACGTCCACTCTCATTATTTTTATTCAACATAGTACTGGAAGTCTTAGCTACAGCAATCAGACAAGAAAAAGAAAAAAAAGGCATCCAAATTGGTAAGGAAGAAATGAAACTTACACTATTCGCAGATGACATAATAATATACATAGAAAAGCCTAACAACTCCACCAAAAAACTCCTTAGAACTGATAAAGAAATTCAGTAAGGTCACAGGATACAAAATCAATATACAGAATGCAGTATACCCTTGCATTTCTATACACTAATAGTGAAGCAACAGAAAGAGAAATTAAAAAAACAATCCCATCTACAATTGCACCAAAAATAATAAAATACCTAGGAATAAACTTAACCAAGGAAGTGAAAGGCCTATACTCAGATAACTATAAAACATTGATGAAAGAAATTGAAGACAAGGGGCACCCGGGTGGCTCAGTCAGTTAAGCATCTCACTTTTGATTTCGGCTCAGGTCATGATCTCAGGGTTGTGAAATCAATCCCTGCACTGGGCATGGAGCCTGCTTGAGATTCTCTCTCTTCCTCTCCCTCTGCCACTCCCCCAACCCTGACTCTCAGGAAGGAAGGAAGGAAGGAAGGAAGGAAGGAAGGAAGGAAGGAAGGAAGGAAGGAAGAAAGAAAGAAATTGAAGACAACACAAACAAATGGAAAGACATTCCATGCTCATGGAGTGGAAGAGCAAATATTGTTAAAATGTCCATACTACCCAAAACAATCTACAAATTTAATGCAATCCCTATCAAAATACCAGCTGCATTTTTCACAGAGCTAGCATAAACAATCCTAAAATTTGTATGGAACCACAAAAGACCCTGTATAGCCAAAGCAATCTTTTTTTTTTTTTAAGATTTTATTTATTTGAGAGAGAGAAAGAGCACGAGCACAAGCACATAAGTGGGGGGAGGGCCGGGGAAGAGGGAGAAGGAGACTCCCCGCCTAGCAGGGAGCCTGATGCAGGGTTCAATCTCAGGACTCCAGGGTCTGAACCTGAACCAAAGGAAGATGCTTAACCTACTGAGCCACCCAGGCGCCCCTGGCTAAAACAATCTCGAAAAAGAAAAACAAAGCTGAAGGAGTCACAATTCGAGATTTCAAGTTATATTACAAAGCTGTAGCAATCAAAACAATAAGGTACTGGCACAAAACTAGACACATAGACCAATAGAACAGACCAGAAAGCCCAGAAATAAACCCACGGTTATACGGTTAACTAATATCCAACAAAACAGGAAAGAATATGCAATGGGAAAAAGACAGTCTCTTCAACAAATGGTGCTGAGAAAACTGGCCAGCTACATGCAAAAGAAGGAAACTGGACAACTTTCTTGCAGCATACACAAAAATAAACTCATAATGGATTAAAGACCTAAATGTGAGACCTGAAATGACAAAAAACCCAAAAGAGAGCACAGGTAATAATTTCTCTGATGTTGGCTGTAACATCATCTTTTTATGTAGGTCTCCTGAGACAAGGAAACAAGAGCAAAAATAAAGTATTGGGACTACATCAAAATAAAATCTTCTGCCCAGCAAAGGAAACAACCAACAAAACTAAAAGGCAATCTACTGAATGGGAGAAGCTATTTGCCAATGATATATCCAATAAAGGGTTAGTATCAAAAATATATAAAGAACTTATACAACTTAACACCAAAAAATCAAATAATCCAATTAAAAATGGGCAGAAGACACGAATAGACACTTTCCCAAAGAAGGCATCCAGATGGCCAACAGACGCATGAAAAGATGCTCAACTTCATTCATCATCAGGGAAATACAAATCAAAACTATAATGACGTATCACATCACACCTGTCAGAATGGCTAAAACCAACAACACAGGACACAAGAGGTGTTGGTGAGATGCAGAGAAAGAGGAACCCTCTTGCACTGTTGGCGGGAACGCAAACTGGTGCAGTCACTGTGGAAAACAGTCTGGAGGTGCCTCAAAAAATTAAAAACAGAATTACCATTATGACCCACTAATCACACTACTGGGTATTTACCCAAAGATGAAAACACTAATTTAAAGAGCTATATGCACCCCTGTGTTTATTGCAGCAGTATTTACAATAGCCAGATTATGGAAGCAGCCCAGGTGTCCATCAGCTGATGAATGGATAAAGAAGACGTGGTGTATATACGCAATGGAATGTTATTGAGCCATAAAAAAGAATGATACCCTGCCATTTGCAATGGCATGGATGGAGCTAAAGAATGCAAAGCTGAGCAAAATAAGCCAGTCAGAGAAAGACAAATGCCATATGATTTCACTCACATGTAGAATTTAAGAAATAAAGCAAACAAACAAAGGGGAAAAGGGGGAGACAAACAAAAAACAAAACAAAACAAAAAACCAGACTCTTAATTATAGAGAACAAACAGATGGTTGTCAGTGAGGGAATGAATGAAATAGGTGAAAGGCATTAAGAGTACAAGTATTTTGATGAGCACTGAGTAATGTACAGAAACGCTGAATCAGTGTATTGTACACCCGAAACTAACAGAACACTGTATGTTAACGACACTGGCATTAAAAACAAACAAACAAACAAACAAACAAACAAACAAACAAAGAAGAAGAAGGGGAAGCCCTGGATGTCCACCTGCTAGTGTGGACCACAGCAGGTGCAGTGTGGAGCCGGTCACAGGAGCAGTTTTCTGATCATGACGGTCCGTGGGGCTCCGGAGCAGGTGAGCTCGTGGTCACTAAAGACACAGCAGCCCCTTCCGTGGCCCAGTTCTGCAGTGTAGCACTGAGAGCTGCTCCTGAAACTCAACCCTGAGTCTTTGTCCTTGGCCTTCCAGTAGTTCTGCAGAGTTTCACATTCTGTAACAAATCCATTTAAATCCACCAGCGTGGATTCTGTTCCCTGCAGAGTCCTGGTGCACCAGGCTTTGTATTCTACTCCCCACTCCCTCTTCTGTTCCCCCTCGCAGAGCAGAGGCAGGTCTACCAGACAGCCAGGTCCCGCAAATACTGTGACAGTCTCCTGTGCTGCTTAGAACTGCCCTCGCTTGCCCTTTGACCATGAAGCCCTGTCACTCAGCCAAGATTCTCCCAACTGTCTCTTCTCTTTGGAGGGTTTTCTTCTCGGAGTTTCCTTAGACCCTTGTGCATGTCTGAATCCCAGCCCAGAATGGTAGATGTTCATTTCACGTCAGTTCTGAACCATTAGTAGTGATGGCCGGGACCAGGGTGCGGTGAAGCGTGAGGCTGCTTCTGGACTCCGAAGGAGAGAGGGCTCTGACCAGCCGGTATGCCTGCCATGGTGCAGAAAGGGTGCGGGCTCTGTGATTGCTTCTGTATTTGAGGGAGAAGTGAATGAAGGTCCTTCCTGCTGAAGTCCGACTGGGGTCCATTCTGCCATATACTCCCTAGGGAGCTACCCAGCCCGAACGCCACCCCACAGCTTTCTAACACTACCTGCTAATTTCCCCACCTAAACATTTGTTCATTGACCCATTTCACCAACTATTCCTGATGCTTCCTGATTCCTGTCTCCAACTTCTATCCCCAACCCATTGCTCTCATGTTCACACTAGCTCTCACGCCCACCGGGGTGCTGACCTAGGGAATTGAACTCAGGAGAGAGCTGGAGCTGAAATGGGCTAATTCCTAAGTCCAACACTTCCTCCAGAGGTCAAGGAAGAGCCTTGACCTCTGGGCTCCCCAAAGGCCCTCTTTCACACATCTCTGTGCCCAGTCAGTGCTGGACACTTGGGAAGTGCTCGATAAACCCGTGGATCAATGAAAGAATACACAGATTGCTCGGGAATGATCTCACCAACCACTGGCTTCCCTTTCCCATTCTTGCCTCCTGCCCATTCCTGTACTCAAATACCTTTGTTGACACTGACATCTGGCCTCCCAAATCTCCAGGAAGCTTGTACGCAGTGGGGCCCCCTGCATCCCATCTGAGTCACCGCCGAACCCAAATCCAGCCTGCTGGAAGCCAGCTGTGGTGGGACAGAAATTGTGTCCTTTGGGGGCCCCCAGGCTCTCCTTTGAGGGAGAGGAGCCAACCTCTGGGTCCAGCAGAGGTGGGGGCAGGGGGAGCGGTAAGTCATCTCCCGGGACGAAAACAATCCCTGAGCCCACCCCGCGGTGTCCTCGCTCTGGGCTCTTGCTCACCAGCCACACTGTTTCCACTTAAAGGAAAACAGATGGTGTGGTTAATTGGGGTGTCTTAGTGGGCTCTGGCCCTCATTAAGGCCGACGGTGGGGACAATGAGTGATTTACCGGGTCATAAACAGCAGCTCGGGGCGGGGGGTGCCAGTGCCCTCATGCCCACAGCCCCTGAGGACTGAGGGAGCGGGGAACAGTGGCCACTGGTCTTGGGCCGTGGGGTCAGGATGGAGTTCAGATGGGAGGCTCCTCACCTCTCCCTGATCGCT
The DNA here is from genome assembly GCF_002007445.2 of Ailuropoda melanoleuca. Taxonomy (NCBI): domain Eukaryota; kingdom Metazoa; phylum Chordata; class Mammalia; order Carnivora; family Ursidae; genus Ailuropoda; species Ailuropoda melanoleuca. Next base: position 2,718,186 of record NC_048236.1, read on the forward strand.
GGGCTCTGAGCCGAGGCCGGCTGGGCAGGCAGAGTCCAGCGACAGCTCCTGGGGGGTCCAGATGCTAACAGCTGGAGAAAGCGAACACTGACCTGAGGGAGGAAGAGCGGGGTGGAGGCGGCGACCACAGAGGAGCGGGGACACCCAGGGTAGGACGGGCAGGAGCTACTGCAGCCCGGGAGACCCCAGACAGAGGGGCAACCGGGGCCTGCCTCTTCCCACCAGAGCACAGCCCAGCCCCAGAACCTTCCACAGAGGCACGGGAAGGGAAGGCAAGTCCACCCCACTCCCCAGGGAGCCCTATGCCAGAGAGAAGAAGTAGTTAAGAGCCAGGCTGCCTGGGTTCAAGCCCCAGGCCTGCCCATCACAGGCCCGTGTGACCTTGAGCACCTTCTGTAACCCCTCTGTGCCTTGACTTCCCCATCTGTAAAATGGAATAACATTTTAATAATAAGGAGAATTGCCTCCTTAGTGGACTCAGAACGGTGCCTGACACGCATATGTGTTTGGCGTAGGTGATTATTTTTATGGTGAAAGTCCCCGTGTTGGTGAACGGTCACCAGCAGCAGCAGCCTCTGGGGCGCTTCCCCTTGCACGTCCATTATTCCCAACCTCTGAGTCTCCTCTCTCACCCCCCCACGGTCCCCAAGTGGTGGGAGGGACGAGGGGCCCAAGCTAACCAGGAAGTGACCGAGCCAGCCAAATCCCGAAGACAGCCGGGCTGAAGCGGAGAGTGCACACTGTTTCCTGGGCTCCTGCTGTGTGCCAGGCCTGAGGCTAGTGCTTTCTCTGCACTCGGCCCCTGAGTTCAAGGGAGGTATTGCGGTCCCACTCTACAGATGTGAAGCCAGGGCCTCGAGAGGAAGTGTCTGAAATCACCCAGAGAGCAAGGGGAAGAGCTGCGGTCAGAACCCAAGGCCAGGAGGCCTCCAGAATCTGAGCTCTTTCCTCAAAAGCAGACTGTGATCCCCAGCCATTGATGTCACAAATCCTGAGGGAGTTTTGGTGGGGTTTTTTGTGGGTTGTTTTTTGTTTTTGTTTTTTGTTTTTTTGAAAGAGAAAGAGCTCTTGTGATGGGCAGAGAGAGAGGGAAACAGACAATCTTAAGCAGGTTCCACACCCAGCACGGAGCCCAATTTCACGACCCTGAGATCATGACCTGAGCAGAAATCAAGAGTCGGAGGCTTAAAGGACTGAGCCACCCAGGCGCCCCCTGAGGGAATTTTAACTAAGATTCTTCCAGACCTAGAAAATTCCAGTATCTGTGAGTAGGACCCAAGAGCCTATATTTAAATCCAATAGCTGCCCCCAGCTTTGGACCTCCTTCTACCCAGCACTGTCCCCGTCTCAGATGACAGGCCAACAGGCTGCAGGAGGAAAAGGGAGACGGAGCCCAGTCAACCTGCACTGTTTATTTCTGGGCGATGGGACATCCCTGCCTCCGCGCCCCCTTCCACCCCCAGGATCCCTCACTCTCTCTCCTGGAACCGGGGCCTAAACAGGCAGAATGGTTCAAGAAAAGAGGGCAAGAAAACATGTCTCCAACACGTTTTGGAGTGGAAGGTCCAAAGTATGGGAGTGAGAGGAGCAACAGGGCCAACAGGGTCACCTCCTCTGTCCACCTCGAGGGTACAAGTGGAAGGCAGAGGGGACCGACACACCGGACAGTGCCAGGGGCCCCATCAGCTGGGGGCGGAAGACCAGTTCTGCGGTGGGGAGCTCCTTTTAGACTGGCCCCTCTTCTCGCAGCACAAGGGGATCCCTCTCCCCATTCTGACATCTCCCCCAAACACACCCCCGCCCCAGGCTCCCTGTGCTGCGGGGGCAGCAGACGCTGGTCTTCAGTAAGGAGTGGAGAGGGATCAGCACACATCACATCACGCCTGGCACGGCCCCCATTGGTGGGCACAGTGCCATCGTGTCGGCCAGCCATCTCCCTGCAGAACCTTTGTCGGCAGAGGAGGGGCTGCCAGGGGAGGGGATCAGCCCCCACTAGGAGCGGCCCAGACTCAAGAAGCCCCCTGACTGCCAGCCCCCCTTGCCCCCAGGCCCTGCCTTCCCTAGGCCCACTTGGTGATTCCTTTTTATCTGTGTGACTATTTGCTTTCAGTTTCTCCTTCTCCAGGCTCTGTGAAGGCAGGACTGAGTCTTGGGGTGGGGGCGGGGGGTGGGGAGTCACCAGCATATCCTGAGGACCTGGCACATTTGTTGAATGATGGATGACTTGAATGAAAGTGCCACATTGTTGCCCACACTCTTGCCCCTAACACAGAGCCTCTAGGTGTTCAGTGCTCACGTTTGGCAGGATGGTCAAGTAAAAAGGAGCCCATCTTGCCGGAGCTGGTAAGTCAGAGTCAACCCCAGAGCAATACCAAAGCAGTTAATCAAGGAAGACTTCCTGGTGGAGGTGGGCAGGGAGTGGAGGCGTCTCGTCTCACATCTGCTTTTCCTGGTCATCACCTGTTTCCGGCGGGAACTCCCAGAGGGCAGAGGTCATGTCTGGGTCTCAGGGCCATCCCCAGCACAACCCCGTTGGAACTGCGCATGCCAGCCTCGCTGTCAACTACCAGCTGTGACTCATGGCTCATGAGCTTTTCCTCTTGCCTAGAGATCAAGGAGCAGTTATTACAGTAACATTACTAACCACATGTCGCGGCTGCGACCACGCTTACGCTCAGTGCTCTTCCCCCAACCCTGGGCCAGAGTAATGACCTCACCCTCAGGGGTCAGCAAGCAAGGACGGGACTATCCCCCAGAGGCAGGGGGATGGCCCTGATGGCCCTGGTCAGACCGAGAAGCCCGGAATCTGGCCACTTTCCCTCCGAGCTGGTTGCACACCCTCCCCCGTCTCCCCAAAGCAGCCAGCTAGGGTAGGGGCTAGCCCCCTGCTGCCTCCTCCCCTAGGGTGGGCAGGAGGAAGAAAGAGGAAATGGTAGGGGCTGCCTTATCCCTGCCCTTCCTCACCCCTGGGTCTCGGATGTTCACGTGCTGGGGAAAGTTGCATCCGGGGATGTGGCCATAGTGGCCAGCTCCTGGCCAGCAGAAATCCCCACGCCTGTCAGTAGACCCTGTTCAGACACGTTCCCTGACCGTGGCACTGAGTAGGTGAAGTAAGTGCTGAGGAGACACCTGCGGACTGAGGTCACACCCCTGCCTGCCCTCTCCTCCCATATAGGCCCTTCCTGGGGCCCAGACCATTCCAGTTCCTCCTGTCAGACCATGAGAGGGCCCAGGGCATTCACTCCTACAGGGAACACTCCACGGGAAAGAAAGGAACACGCAGGAACTGGGCCGAGAGCCCGGCTGGCTCCTTTTTGGGAAGTCACCCAACTTCTCGGGACCTCAATTTCTTCAACTGTAAAATGGGACCAAGACGAGGAGCTGCTCGGGCCTGTCGTGGGAATAAATGAGTGCACTGGCCTGGATCTGCCGTGGGTGAGCAACAGCCAATGACAGCCCGTCTTGGAGCTGCACGCTGCCACTAACAGTTCGGGGCAGTAAATACCGCGGTCCCCTCTTCTCTGTGGGGGATACTTCCAAGACCTTCAGTGGACGCCCACAACTACGGAGAGTACTGAACTCTATGTACACCAAATTCTTGCTATACATACAGACCATGATAAAGCTTGACTCAACAATTAAGCACGGCAGGAGATGAGCAATAACTAATAGTAAAATAGAACAATTATAACCATATCATGGAATAAAAGTTATGTGAATGTGGCTCTCTCTCCAAATATCTTACCGTACCGTACTTACCCTTCTTGTGATGACGTGAGACCACGACATGCCCACGCGATGACATGAAGTGAGGGGAATGACGAAGGCTTTGGGATGCAGCGTAAGGCCACTGTTGACCTTCTGACCCTATATCAGAAGGAGAATGGTCTGCTTCCAAATTGTAGTTGACGGCGGATAATTAAAACCTCTGAAACCGACCTCTCAGAGAGATAAGGTGAGGGGGCAGGGGTGCTGTGCTAAGTATCAGGAAGAACAGGCTTCAGAGAAGGGAGAGAATCAGAGTTGCTTGTTGACGGGAGCTGGGAAGGCCCACCACCTCTCTGCCGATTGCAAACTAAAGGGAACCAGAGCCTGTGGCAGGCATTCCCCCAACATCCACCGTTCCCTGCTCTGCCTCAGTTTGCAGCCAGACCCCGGGGACAGAAAGACGCTAGCGCTCAGCTTCCCTTGCAGCTAGGTGTGGCGGGGTGGCCGCCTTCTGGCCAGCGGGACGCAAGCAGTGTGGGTATGAGGTCCAGGAAGTGTCCAGGGAAGGGACGTGCGCTCCTTCAGCCCTTTCTCCCTCCTTTCTCCTGGCTAGATTTCCAGCAACCGTCTTGAGCAATGAAGTGACCTTGGAAATGGAAACTACATCCAGCAGATCAGTAAGAGAGAAGGGGCTGAGTCCCTGACAGCCTGTAGTCTTCAAACCAGCCCGGGGATGTTTACCTGCCGACCCTAAGCACAGGGGCAAGAAATTCACCCCTATCTTATATAAACCAAACTTAACTCGGATACAGGCCCCTCCTCTGGTAAAGTCCCCTCCGCACCCCTGTGTGGCTAGGGGGTGTATAGAAGAGTTGTCTGGGATGTGACATCCCCACAAGGAGTGTTCCCTCCTGCACGCCCTGCAAGGTCAGGCAGAGCCCTGTGGGGAGGACTGAGCTCCGGGAGGAGCTGGGGATGGACGGATGGGTGGATGGATCGAGGAAAGGAAAGAAGGGAGAGAGGGAGGGAGGAGTCAGGCAAGTGGGTGAAATGAAGAAAGATATCCAGAAAGAAGGAAACACCCTGGGGCAAATGCTTCAGCCAGCCAGGCTTCATGGCGTGGGAAGAGCAGCATGGCCAACCTGACCCACTGCCCATGTCCAACTCTGTTTTCCTTTCTGTGCTTCGGAAAGGGGCCTTACTTATTGCCTCACTATTCAAGCCAAGTGTGAAGGGATTTTTTAAAACCCCCCACAGAATCAGCGTGGCGTCCTGTCAATACAGCGTCCAGCCGGGAGCCCCTCTCTGGCGTTCCTGGGATTCCTCACCTCTACAGTGGGGATGACAGTAGAAGTCCCTTCAGCTGGCTGTCGTGAGGATTCAGTGGGGCGACTCCTGCAGTGTGCTTCTTGCTGGGTCTGGTGCAGGGCAGGTGCACGGGGACGACAGGGCTCATTACTGCCAGTGTTGAAATCCTTCCCTGGTGTAAGGAACAAAGACTTAGGGAAAGAGACCTGGGTTCCTCACTCCAGAACAACAGCCCCGGCCCTTAGGGACCTTCCAGGTCAGGTACCGTCAATGGTAAACGCCGTGGGAGAGCCACACCTTCCACCCGTCAGGATCCTGCCTCGTCCTGCCTAGAAAGACGCAGGGGTGCCTTCAGTGCAGCTAAGACACAGGGATGCCCTTCCCAAAACTCCCCAGGGAAAAACGGGGGCGGGGCGGTAGTAGATGGGCAAGACTGCTGTTAAGGCTAAGAAGGGACTTCACGAGGGGAACGGAGTGCTGGCATGTCTCCTAGGAGCAGCAAATGAGAAAAAATCAGCTTCCATGGAAGTCACTGTGATGCCAGGTGGCCTAAGGGAGCATTCTGACTGCCCACGAAACATGCTCTGACGTGCAAGGAGCTGTGGACAGAGTCAGGACTGAAAGGGTCTTGCAATTCTAAGAGCAACCTCTGAGCCTCGGCTCCCATCTCCACTGAACTGGACAAGGTCATGATGTGGGGCGTGGGTTTAGGAATCCTACGAGATGAGTTTGAAGCCACCTTGGACATCGGTACTTAATTGCGGGCCTCCGTTTCTTCTTCTATTTACAGAACAAAGCCAAACACAAAACCGAGCTGGGCTCAGAGAGCCACCAGGATTAATTCAGTGGATGGCAGCTGAGAGCCTGGCACCCAGGACGAACTCCGTAAGTATTCTCTAGTAGGCTGCTGTTTTTCTCCTGCCTGGGCAGGAATCGGGCTGAAAGGATCTCTTCGAGTTCTTTTCAAGTCTAGAATTCCTTGATACCGCAGTCCTGTGGTTCCCTCTTGCTGACTCTGGGATCTGAGGGTTGGAGACGATAGGACCGGACGGCTCTGCCCTGCGCAGCCCCGGCCCGGCATCTGCCTACAGTCTGTATCATTTTGCTTCCACAAGTGGGCTTCACCCCGCCCATCACGTGCCCCCAGCCCCGTGGCAGCCCCATGGCCACAGGTGGCCCTGCCAGCCATCTCTGACCCCTGCAGCATGCCTTCACCTAAAGGCAGGGCAGCACGAACCCCTCCCGCTGACTTCCTCACACCTACGGTCCCCTGACAATGTCACATGCTGTGGAAGTTGGCAGGCCCAGAGGGGCCGCAGATGCCAGCACAAACATCATTCCTGTTGATCAGAGGCCATATCTCCAGCCCTGGGAGGCCTGGGGCTGGAGGCTCTGAGGGGCAAGTGAATTGTCAGGCCTCACCTCAATGATTCCCAAGGGCACTGGGCTACAGGCAGGCACCCCGGAGCTCGCCCCACTTTGATGGAGAAGGGAAAGGGGAAACACAGATCGGGACATGCCCCATATTGTCTCCACTAGTCTCAACTGGGGTTGAGCTCAACGAGGAAGAACAAGGATGCCATGAATCACAGAACATTGAACCCAGAGGTGGGTCCTCTCCAGTCCCTTCGTTGGACAGCTCAGGAAACCGAGACACGAGAGAGGAGGCCTAGTCACCCCACCAGTTGGCCCCAGCACCCTTCTCCCTTTTCTATCCACAAAACTGACACAGCAATAACTCCCCGCGGCTGCAGCCGGGGGTCACCTTGCCCCACCACCTGCCCCACCACCTGCCCAGTGGACCACCTTTTCTCTGCCCTCTTCCCAGTCTGTCCCATCCTGGTGGACTGACTCCCAGACAACCCCAGGGTGAGGCCTCCAAACCCTGCCATCCCCCTGCAAGGTCTCCCCAGGTGCCCAAGCAGTGCCCCCTGGAGACAAGCAGCAGCAGTAGCCCGCGCAGCGGGCCGCACCATGGTGGCCGGAGGCCCAGGCGAGGACGTGCAGGCCAGGGCGTGCCTGCGTGGGGGGAGCAGGACGGAGCTTCTGCCAAGAGCCCGCTGCCGGCTGCTGCTGAGCCTGTGCTCGCCAGAGGGGGGGAGGCCAGACAATGGACCCCACAGCCCAGCCTCCCGGCCTTGGCCCCTTGAGCTGGGCAGGCAGCTGCCGCCTCCACTGCACCCTCACGTAGCCCACGTCCTGCCTGCTGGGTGGCCCTTATCACCGGGTACATGCCAGAAGCCCACATGCCTACACTCCGCGGTGGGGAGGGGACCGGAGGCCGGGGATGGAGGGCACCAGTGGGAAGTAAGGCTTCCTGGTCCCCCCACCAGCCCCCGCTATCCCAAGGAGGGGCCCGAGCAGGCCCCAAGCACCCCTTGGGGAATATCCCCACCCCGGAGACACCTTAGCCCCATCTTGCCAAGTCCCAATTCTTAACTGCTTTTCTCCTCTTGGACTGCAAGGGTTGGGGTGGGGGAGAAAGAAGAGGCCGAAATCTTCATGAGCATTCTGGGTCACCAGCTCACAAACACCAAGTATACGTCAGTGTAAGTACTGTTACGTTATACCCATTGGAAACCTGGGGAAGCAGAGGCACAGAGAGGTCGAGTAACTTACCACAACCACACAGCAGATAGGGACAGAGTCAGAATTCAAACCCAGGGAGGCTGAGCCAAAAGCCAAACCATTCTTCAATAGAATGTTGCAGGAGCAGGGATGGGACTGGGCAACGCTCAGCCTCTCACCCCAGGGGAGTGATGGCTTTGGGGTCTGACAGACATGGGCTCAAAGCCAGGAAGTGTGTGCTCTAGCCAAGAGCAGCTCATCCCTGGGTCCATGTTTCCTCGCCGATACAATGTTCAAGGTGAGGTTGTGAGGGACGGCTATAGCGTGTGCCCCACGCATGGAAGGTGCCACTCACCTTCACCTCGCAGACTCAGTGTCCTTCCGTTGAGTGATTAGAATGTCCTCTGGCTGGTTGAAGGCCACCATACCAGCCTGCACTCCCTCAGGCCAAACCCGCAGAGCAGCTCCATTCCCTGGCACTCAGGCTGTGCTACAAGCCACTAGCTTGCTCAGCCACATAGCCCCTGTCACATCCCAAGCACTGTCATTTAACCATGGGCACTGAGGTATCCCTGTCTTCTCCCCAGGGAGACTGTGAGCACCTGCAGCGGAGCTGAGGAGAACGGGCTGAGGGCAGGCACTGTGTCTCCCCCATCAGATTAGCAGGTCTAAAGGAAGACAGGAAAGGTGCTTCCTTAGACACAGACACTCCAACGTGAGGCTCCCTGAGAGCAGAGGCTAAGCAAGCCATGACATCCAGGCTACCTGGCTGAGCACATGCATAGTCAGGCTCTGCTCTCATTTCTGGTCGGCCACCCAGGAGCTGTGTGACCTTTCTGAGCCCATTTCCTCTTTTGTCAAATAGAGATCACATGCCCTATCTACATCCCAGGCTTGTGAAGACAAAATGAAGCCTCATGTATGACACGCGCCCTTCCACGATCTCTGCTGGTAGATTAGGACGATAGTTGTGTGTGGGCAGGGAGGGGGCCGTCCTGACTGGGAGGACATAGGGGACAGGCATAGACGTCAGAGAAGGAGGGAAACGGGGGATTCCCCACCGTGATGTGAGGCCTAAGGCTGGTCAGGCAGGGGAAGAAAGGCTGAGGAGGCTGAGTCACCAGCCATGTTGAAGATGCTGGGAATCTGCTGGGAGATTCCTAGCCACTGGGAGTGAAGTGACCACAGGAGGGACCACAGGAGACATAGGGAAGCCTCAAGAAATTAGGACATGACTGAACAGCACGGAAGGGAACTGTGGCGAACCTTAGCTCCAGGGACTCTGGAGGAAGCTGACTGAGGGGCAAGACTCAGCCTTGCCCTCAGGGACCCCAGTCTAAGGGGAGAGACACAGCCCTGCCCTCAGGGAGCCCATCTGAGGGGAGACAAGCCCTGCCTCAGGGAATCCTGGTCTGAGGGGGAGACAGCCCTGCCCTCAGGGACCCCAGTCTGACAGGGAAGGAAAGGAGGTCTACATTCAGGGAACTTTCAGTATGAGGAGGAAGTTGGATTGACGTCCGCCAAAGGGAAATTACAGTATGATGGGGAGACTCAGCCTCTGCCCTCAGGCAGCCCCAGCTTGGGTATCCATGTCTGCAGGAACACATGCTTGAGTGAGCACTGTGCATTTGTGTGCTGGCACCTTCTGTCTTCCTTCAGACCCTCTAATCTGATGGAGAAGACATGGCCTCTGCCCTGGAAGAGCTCTCTGTCTGAGGGTGTCTGTGCCGGCGAACACTCAGGCTTACGTGAAAGAGGATGGGGTACATGTGACTATGTGGAGGCCTATTCTTACCCACTTGGGGATGCCTTACTGATGGGGGGAGAATAACTCGTCACAGTAGAGAGACAGAATCCTTACTTGGGCCCAGGGTGGGGATCTTGCCCAGAAACGCTCTGAGAGCCTGGAAGATAGAGGGTGGAGGGAGAGGGAAGTGCTGCCACATCTGGTCTGGGGGTGGCTGGGCTCCTTGCCCCGAACAGCTGGGCCACATCTGGCTTCCAGACATCCACTCTTGCTTCATGATTCACTCCAGCCTCACATGTCTGCCGAACGCAGAGGACATGGGCTGCAAGCTTTACACGCTCTCCTGCACGCATGCGCGGTCCCAGCACCCACAGGAGAGGAAAGAAGGGGCTGGGAGTCAGCAGGCGCCCCTTCTTTTCCTACCCCTGGCTCTCGTGCCACCTCTCAATCAAGCACTGCTGTCATGGGGATGGGGGTTCAGTTCACCCTTGAGTCACCATGACTCAGTCTCCCGCCTGGAGCCCTCACAGGGATGGTGAGCAGGCTTAGAGTCAACAGGAAGGAGGGGGCAGAGCCAGACAGGCGCTTCTGACACCCCCCACCCAATCTTTCCTAGGGAAGGAAATCTCCAGGAGAATAGAGGATGGGGCTAGGGAGGGAAAATAACACACCAAGGAGGGAAGAAGTAAGGAGAACCTGGCACTTCCCCATCAAGCGGGGGTTCCCTGAGGACAGGGCTGTGTCTCCCCCTCAGACTGAGCTGTGTCTCCCCTCAGACTGGGGCTCCCTGAGGGCAAGGCTGTATTTCCCCCTCAGACTGGGGTCCCTGAGGGCAGAGCTGTGTTGCCCCCTCAGCTGTGGTTTCCCTGAAGGCAGAGGCTTATCTTTCCCATCAAACTGGATCTGAAGCGGATGCCCTTAGCTTTAGACCGGGTGATTCATTCTCCATCTCTATCATTTGGGCTTTTCAGACTGGTTGGGGTAGAGGGGATCAGCTTCTCAGCAAACCCCCAATCTGAAGGAGGACAATTATACTCACTGATGGGGACTCCCTCAGTGAGCAACCTGCTCCCAGTTTACCCACTCACCCCTCTGAGCGGTCCCTCCTGCCCTCTACCCCTAGTATCTCATGCTGAATGATCTGCTGGGTAGGGTGACCCCAGAGGACATGAGTGCAGGGCCCAGCTGAAAGTGGAAGTCCAGCTGAAAGAGCGGGCAGTCCCGGCATCATCATCTCACATCTCGCTGTCCTCAGCCGCAGGGGCGCAGGTCCACTTCCCCCTAGATCCAAAGCTAAGCGTGGGGAGGCGCACAGAAGCCTGGGCGTCTGTGGCCTGGAAAGGTCCAGGCTAGGCAGGTTTCTACTTCCGTGAGTCCAAATCAGCACAGGAAGTGGGTCCCAACCCTGTTCGCTAGCCCTTTTCCAACATGCTGGCCCCTGGATTAGAGGACAGGAGAGGCCTCCTACCCCAGTGGGTCACTGCGAGAGGGCAGCCCCATCCCAGAGGGGATACATTTGGTAGTAAAGGAAGAAGGAAACAGGGTGGACAGGCCCAAAATCCATCCCCATACCCTTAGGCACCTTTCCATACCAGTAGCAAGGCTCTCCCCAGTCTTTGACCCCGCTGCTCCCTCTCTCCTCCTGACCTCCTGAACCTCTTTCAGGGAAATGAACCACAAGGCTATGCAGTGCTGGCGTTGGCATGGCCCAGAGGAAGCAATGGCTTCTGGCCTTCCTTGTTCCACTGACAACCCCACCTCCAGGCTGGTGGGATCAGAGAGTCTGTGTCTCCCCACCCAGCATTGAGAATTGGACATCGCCATGGCTGAGAGTGCCCTGAGATACCAACCGCACTGTATGGATGCGCTGGGACTGTCGAAGACCCAGGCAGATCCAGCCCTGGGGTGAGCAGGCCAGGCTTGCGGTCAGCACCCGCTCTGCCTGAGTTAGGGTAGGTGGGCTGTGAGCTCCTTGAGGTCAGGGACTACTCTCCAGCTTCCTGAAAGGAGCTTGCTGAATGCGGGCTGGCCGGGGGTAGGGGTGGGGGACTCAGGCAGGAAGCCTCCAACCTCAGTTTCGCAGCCCCTCATTGGTGTCTCCTGCCCTAGGGCTAGAGAACACACAGAAGCTCGTCAGATTCTCCAGATTCTCTCCCCTTTCCCTTCATTTTACACTGCCCTCTCAACCTGACCAGGCCGGCTGCAAGGCCTTCTTATCTCTGGGCCCCTCTTTGGCCACAGGCTCCCCTTCTCAGTTCCTGGCAGCCCCAGATTCCTGGTGCCTGGAGAGGGAGGGTCCAGAGTATACAGGCAGACCTGCCAGCATGGGCCGTCTCTGAAGTTCCAGAGCCTGATGCAGGAGCCCTCTCCCCCAAGCCGGCAGGAGGGCCAGAAGAAGCCCACATGCCATCCTCTGCCTCTGGGCCCCAGCCAGTTGGCTGTGCTAGGTCCAGCTTCGCCAGGGCCCCCTCCTCTCTCGCTCCCTCCCCTAGCATCATCGCTCTTTCAAGGCCAGGTCTCGCTCCACCCAGATGTCTGAGCACAGTCTTGTCCCCAAGAGACCCATGCCCTGCCCTGCCAGTTTCTGCTCATCCTGCCCTCTTTCCCTCCTCTCCTCCTACGAGCCATCCCCCCTCTGGGCCACTGGGCTCACCACACTCTCTGCAGAGCCCTGACCCACGTGGGGAGCCAGCCATGCCCCACCCTGCAGCCAACGGAAGGGCCTCAGCCGAGACACGAGGAAAGGGGCAACGGCCCAGCAGGCCTCTGCGTCTTCCACCCAACCCACTCTCCTATCCGTACCTATCATGGGCCTACGCCTTCTCTCAAGGCAGCAAGTTCATTAGCTCTACGTCCTATCGTGTGGGCGAGGATACGGTCTCTCTCTTATCGAATGCCAAGACTTGCTACAACCCAGACTCTGCTGCAGAAAGAGTTGTCACCAAGCCCAACCCTCAAACTCACACTGTAATCTGTAGGGAGGCTCTCACAGAACCTTCTGGCTTTAATCGCTATCCCTACTTTACACACCTTTTTTGGTCGGGTAGCTTTCTTTTCTTTCCTTTCCTTTTTTTTTTTTTTTAACATTTTTTCAGTTGTGGTAAAACACACAGAATATAAAATCCACCACCTTAACCACGTTTAAGTGCACAGTTCAGTGGCATGAAGTGATTCACACTGTTGTGCAACCATTACCGCCATCCTTCTCCAGAAGTCTTTTTATCTTCCCCAACCGAAAGTCTACCCACTAAACTTCTCATTCTTCCTGCCCCCCCACCCCCAAGAGCCCCTGCAACCACCATTCTACTTTCTGTTTCTGTGATTTTAGTACCTCATTAAAGTGGAGTCATAACAGTATTTGTCCTTTTGCGGCTGGCTGATTTCACTTAGCATTATGTCCTCAAGGTTTGCTCACGTGGTAGCAGGGGTCAGAATTGCCTTCCTTTTTAAGGCTGAATAATATTCCATTGTGTGTTACAGATGACATTTTGTGTCTCCATTTGGGTAGCTTGTTTATTACCTACTTTTTTTTAGAAAATCAAGGCAATATATTCTCAGGAGAAAACGTCTGAAGAGTTCAGAAGCAGAAAAAAATGAAAAGTCAAAGTTCACCTCAATCAGCTCCGAGTGAATCCCTGAAATTTTTGAAACAGAGGGCAGATAGACTTATATGCCTTTTTTACACAAATAGTGACATTCTCCTCTCCAGTACTTCTCAGTCGTGAGGAGGCATCGGAATCCCCTTGAGATCATGGTAAACTAGACTGCAGGGCCCCAGACCCAGGGTTCCTGACCCAGTTCTTCTGAGGTCTCCCAAGATTTGGGGTCTCTAACAGACTTTGCAGGATGCTGATGCAGCCCAAGGGGGCACCCTTTGCTGACTAACACTGTCTAAGCAAGGTCCTGCCACTTGCTTTTACACTTAGCAAATACCGACACTTAAATCTGGACCTCATTCTTTATTTTTTTTTTAAAGACTTTATTTTTAAGTAATCTCTACACCCAATGTAGGGGCTCGCATTTACAGCCCTGAGATAGAGAGTCGCACGCCCTACCAACTGAGCCAGACAGGCCCCCATGCACCTCATTTTAACCACTGCCTGTCACTCTGGTGTTTGAATGCCCCGTAACAGTGCCTTACTGATGGGCTTGACATTGCCTCCAGTTTTCTAGATCTGGAAATAATATTGCAATGAACACCGTTGTACGTATACTTGGAACACCTGTGACTTTTGTGACAGCGTATCTGATAAATCCCTAGCTATGGAACCCCTAAGCCAATGGTTTGTGAATGAATTCTTCTCATGTGTATGGCTAACCCCCTTCGCAAGCGCTATTGCCTTCTCACCAGTTTGTAGGATACCTGTGTCCACAGTCACCCTGGGAAAAGAGAATCTCACTGTTTCTTAATTTTGATTTCTTGTATTTTGACAGAGGGTGGACATTTTCACCTGGTTCTTGGCTATTAGTCTTCCCTTTTCTGTTCATGTGCTTTGCCCATTTTTCTATTTGCTTTTCTTCGCCTTATTGACTGTATGAACTCATCTGTCATATATATTGAAAACATTTTTTCTGGTTTATTTGCCTTTGACTTTAAGATATTATATTTTTATGGAGCCATTTCTTTAAGTCTTTCCCTTTGCAACTCCTATATTTTGTGTCATACCTTCCTCAATCCAAAAATATATTTTTTTAAAAGTTGTGTTGAATATTGTCTTCTAGTAATTTTACGATTTCCTTTTTACATTTAAATATTTGGTCCATCTGGGACTTATTTCAGAATAATGAATAAAGTAGAGAACTGTGCTTTTTTTCCTAAACAGCTAGCCAGTTGTTCAAATGGATTATAATTCATCTTTTTTTCTCTGATCTAAAATGTTCCTTTATCATATATTCAATTTCCACTTGTTCACGGGTGTGTGTCTGGACTCTATTCTGTTCCTTTGATCTGGCTGTCTGTTCTCGTGCCAGTACCCAACTGTTTTATTACTGGAGCTTTATACAACATTTTAGTAACACTAGTCGCCCCTTATAATGTCTCTTTTTCAGAATTTTCCAAGCTCTTTTTGCATGTTTACTTTTCCAGATGAATTTTAATATAATTTGTCGAGTTCAAAAGATCGTGTTGTTTTTCTCATCTTCTAACAGATGTGATTTTCTGATTTCTCGGCCCAGAGCAGAATAGAAACAAGTTAAGAATGAGGTGGGGTGATCGTCTGCAGGCAAAGTGATGGGAGTGGAAGTGACAGCTAATAGGGAGAGAGCTGATGAAGTGACGAAGAATTCTAAAAAGCAGACACAAGAACTATGAAAAGTAGCCACCGTGGAAAGGGCCTTTAGTGTGAGGCCAAACAAGACCTTGGATTTTCACTGTATTACAATCAGGATAGTGATGGACACTTGTAACCACAACTTTGAGTCATAAAGACTCACATGTTCTGTACCCTCTGATTAAGAAGGCAGGAAAGTGTGTAATACCCACTGGTGAGTTCCATCCAAAATATCTTTTTAAGGTCTCAGATATTAATGTTTGGAAAACTCATGTGAAATGGTTCATTCTTGGATGATGACAGAAGTATGACATATTACTGGTTCCGCTATAGTTTTCTGAAAACCCACCTCTAAATTCCAAGGAGCTGCCAGCTCTGGGATTTGAATTCACTCCATCCATGGAAATGCAGCCGAGGGAAATGTCCCCAGCCTTTCAGCCAGTTTACACACAATAATAATAAAAAGATTTAGCTCTCACTGAGCAGCTGTCTCCAACACGTGAGGCATGTTAGATGCAGACTACATTTTAATCCTCAACAACCCCACTAGAAGAATGCTGGATTCCCATTCAACAGGAAGCTGTGGCTCAGGGAGGTCAAACTTGGGCAAGTTCAAGTTAACATGTGTGACAACCCTCAGCCACCTTCACCCCCACGTGCCACTAACCAGTCCCCTTCTACTCATTCCCACCACAGCGACAGGAGGTCCAAAACGGAACCAATCCTATTCAACACCCCTTCACAAGACCTTGCACCTGCCTGGCCCAAAGCCTGCACAGCCTGGAGAGGCCTCATCCCATGCCTCTGAGTGGCAGGGAGGGTGGAGGAAGGATACTTGGCAAGGAAAGGGCAGCTTCCAGTCTACCCACTTACCAGCCTCTTGAGATCAGGGGCTCAGGAAGTGGGGAGGGTGCCCCTGGGACTCAGCAGACACTTCCAAGATGAGCACTGCCTGCCACAGCCTGGCATGGCCTCCCTGCACTCACGGGTGATGTCAGTACACACACTCTGTGTTCACCATACCACACCTTTGCCAAGCAGTGTGGGCTGAGCACAGTCCCATCCTGGACAACACAGGGAGTGGGAGTTGTGCAGGTGACATACAGTGGGAGGAAGTGACAGGGAAAGGCACACCCTTGGGAGTTCCCCATCTCAGAAAAACAGAGGTCAAGGCATTCATTTGTTTTTCCTTGACAGCCGTTTTTTGAAGGCCCTCTAGAGGCCTTAAGGGCCTGCCCTGGATTCAGGTGCAGAGAAGTGGGAGGGTGAGGGCCTCCAGGCTGAAAGGTTCTGGGGCAAAGGTGGGACTACAGGCTCATGAATCTAGTCCCCAAGGAACCAGAGTTTTCAGCCCTTTAGCACCACCCCTCCACCCCCAGCCCAGGACCCAGCCGACTGTAGAGCAGTGACCCAGGGGATGAGGAGGGGCAGCAAAATCGAGCCATTCCAGCACCCCGTCATCACGAAGCGCCTACTACGCGCAAAGGACCGTACTATTGGGGTGGAAGATGAAAAGGGGCCTGGGTAAAGATGGGGTTCCCTGGACTGGGGACAGAGTGCCCTCGGAGGGCCTGGAGCGGCGGGGGCCAAACCCCCGAGCATCCCTAACCTCTGCGCGCAGAGGAGCCGCGCGCTCCGGAGCTTGGCGCGCGCGCTCAGGACCGGCGCCGCACGCGCACGCGCGCTCGCAGCCGA
>NC_048236.1:2734628-2763736 GCF_002007445.2 Ailuropoda melanoleuca
GTTTGGAGGAGGGGCCGCGGCGGGCCGGGCTGGGGAGAGCTGGGGGAGAGGGGCTTGGGGGGAGCCCGGGTGGGCGCAACGCTCCCCACTTCACCTCCCTACTTCGTCATCGCTCGCTCCTGCTAGACCATTACGGCCATCCCCCTGTTCCGTGCCCGGGTGTCCTGGAACCTAGCCGACTGGGTTTTTCTCCGTGCTGTCCCTTCCCCAAACCCCAAACCCAAGAAAGAATAGCTCCTGGTGTCCTGGCTCCCTTTTTCCCTTCCCAGTCACATTCCCAGGCTTTTGTGTGAGATGACCCAACAGCAAGCCCTTCCCCCTTCCACCTTTCCTGGGGTGGGGTACCTAAAAAATACTGTAGCCCCACTCCCCTTCTCCTCTCTGTTCTGTCCCTGGAAGAAGTGGAATGTTCAGGATGGACACAGAGCCTATTTCCCAGCATTTCCAAAAGGGGAACGCCAGCACCTCACCATGCACACTCGGACAGGATAGAAGAAAGGTCTGATGGCCCAGAAGAGCGGACTGCTGCCCAGGGCCCTAGGGCCACATCCTCAGGAATGAGTGCCCGGAGGGCCCCTCCTAGACTGACATGAATTCACCCCTATTACCAGTCTGTGCCCTATACACCTGTTGTAAAGACCTCCCCAGAAATGTAATGGTGAGAGGACACCAAGGGGTGGATCTTACATCCCTGGAGGGACCCAAACTGACCAGCTCCCCATCCTGCCAGGAATCCAGATGTGGCCCTGATATCCACAGCAGCCCTTCCCACGGGATGCGACAACAGCTATTTTCTGCAGCCCCTCCCAACCCTTCTCCCAGGGTGAGGGAAGGAAAGCAGACAATCTCCAGTGCCCCTTCCCCATTAAGGCTGCTGGGAGGGGGCGGCTCCCTCAACCTCGCCTTCCTGCCCAAGGCCACCTGGGTCCATCTCCAAGGCAGCCACTGGGTTCAACCTGTAGTCTAACCTCTAGCACTCTGCTGACAGGTTAAGTCTAGATCCCAGGGAGGAAGGCATCCTGGGTCAGTTTCATTTTACACAAACCAAGCCTGGACTTTGCACAGTGCCTGGATCCAGGGAAGCAGATTGTCTGTTCCTTCCCTGGTGCCTCTGTCTTTGGGGGGCGCCCTCTGCTGGCCACTGAGAAGTACAGAAAAGAACAGAGTCCTGCCGAGCCATTCGCGGAGGTTCTGGAGAAGGGGACAAGAGTCACAGAAACAAGTGAAAACCAGGAGCCAGTTGAGAGTGGCATACTGGCCACAAAGAAGGGAGGCATGCTGGAGCCTTGCTGGAGTTGTCCTCAGTAGATAAAGGAGGGGAAGTCAAGCTGATGGGGGGGGGGGNGACACACCTGGGGCCGACTTTTCTGTGTGTGGAGCCCTGCTCCTGCCCTGGATGGCTCACACATCCACTCACTCTGATGGCCACAGTGCCCTGCCAGGGTTGGGAGAGGTGAAGCCAGAAAGAAGTCTGCAATTGACGAATCTCTCCACCCCACCCCCCTTCCCCTATACAAGGATGGCCCAAGTCCACATCCGTGGCATGGTGGGGCTCAAGGTGGCGTAGGGGCCTGAGTCACAGCCTGGTGTGGTACTGCCTGTCTTGGGAAAGTCCAGCTCCCCAAGAGGTGAGACCCAGGTCAACAACCCATCTCTCTGCCTCTGGCTGCCAGGCATCCTCCTCATCACGTCTCACACGTGGAGCAAGGGGAAGGGGGTTGTCAGGGCTGTGTCCGGGTGGTGCAGACCATGTTAGTGCTAGGGCCTGTGTTTCCCGGCCACAAAGAGGCAGGAGGAAAAGACTGAAGGTGTGTTCTCACTGCTGTAAGCCAGAGGAGCTGGGGCTAGAGGGAAGAGAGACCGGATGGACCCCTGGGCATCTGGAGTCTCTCCAGGTGTGTTGGGTGAGGGAGGCAACAGGTGCCACCAAGAACTGGCAGCTCCTAGAACCTGCCCCTGAAGTTGCTTTTTCTGAGGAAGGTTACCCCAGGGCCTCGGCATCTGCACAGGCCCAGTTCTTCCCTCCAAAGGCGGCCCCTGCTTCCAACCTTCACAGGCCCCACATGGGCCTACGTGCCCAGACCCCTAGGAAGGCAGAGGACCTAGGACCTGGCTGCCTGGACCACTCCCAAAAAGTAAACGGCTCTGTGGGCTTCCCCCTCCCTTCCCTTCCCCTGTCCTCTCACTGATTCACTGCTTCCACCTTAATGGCCAGGCCCCCTTCCAGACCCAGCCAGGGTAAGGAGGACTCCCAGGGCGGGGATTGAAGCCCGGGAGGGAACAGAGAGCATGGCGCTTTAATTGGAGGTAATTAGTTAATTTACTCTGAAAGCAGTGGGGGAGGGGATGGGTCTGTGGCCTAATAGGGCTCAAACTCTCAAACTCTGCTGAATCCCTTTCTGAATAGAGCTGACCACCCACCCAGGAGACCCACTCTTTGGCCCCAGGTCCGAGGAAGGCCCAGAGCAGACCTAAGTTGGCACTGCAGAAAAAAGCAGGTGCCCTGGGGTGGTGGGAACAGGCCTTCTGAGGTGAGGCAGGTGGGAACAGACATGAGGACAAGGGGGTTCTGGAAATGGAACTGGTTCCTCTCCTCTCCCCTATACTTCTATCCCTCCCAAGGTCATTGCCCTCCCAAGTTAGGGGTGCACCCCCCTCCTGTGGCCAGCGACTTCCCAGGCCGCCCACCCTAAGGGCAACAAGGCCGGAAGGCTAACTTCACTGTCTCCTGCTTCAGGAATCCATTCCAATAACCAACCGGGAGAAGGGGCGCCAGAGGAGAGAGCCCCCCCGCCAGGCCCCGGGGGCGTGTCGTCGGCCGGGCGCGTCGCCGGCGGGCCGGCGGCGTGGCGGGGACTCTGGCCGACAGCCTCCCGCGCCCCGTCTGAAGCAGCTGACCCGCTGGTGGCGGGCCAGGTCGCGGCGGGGCCGGGAGGCAGCAACGTGCGGCGCGGCATGTCGCGGCCGCAGCGGCAGGGAAATGTGGGGGCGGGCCGGCGCGCCGCCACCCCCACCCCACGCAGGCCCATTCATAAAACCCGCAGGCACTGCCCGGGCCTGGCAGCCTCCTCTCCTAATTGCAAACTCATTAAGGAGTTTGCATCTCATTTGCATGGAAATCATTTCCTGGGCCCTAAACAGAGAAACTCCCCCTTCTTTCAGCCCCCCTCTGCCCTGCTCTACCCATCCAGTCTGGGAGAGGGGAGGGGGCCTATCTCTGCCCTGAGCCCCCTCCCTTGCCTCATTACCACCCCCCCTCCTCCAGTTGGCAGAGCACCCACCTAGCTAGGAGTCCTGCCTGTGCCCTAGGTGAGCCCGCCCTGCACCAGTGGGTCCAAACGAGGGGAGGTACCCGCCAAGTCATTTGCCCCCCGGCTTGGCCGTGCCCAGGGAAGGGAGGAGGCGGATGGCGGGCAGCCGCAGTAGCTGGTTGTACCTGGCAGGAGTACGGTTGGTAGGTGAGGCTGTTCGTGCCCAGCCTCACGTACATGCCCCCACCCCCACACCCCTCACCCCACAGAACAAGCACCCAGTGNCCACAGAACAAGCACCCAGTGACTGCAGAAGCAGACACCCAGCCACTGCTCACAAAGGCACCCACACCAGGCCAGCCACAATGGCTGCCCCCCCCCCCGCAGCCACCCTCAGAGGCAGACAGATGCCTTCACAGGCCATTTGCTCCTTCTCCAACACCAGGGTTGGAGGGAAGGGGCTTCTCTTAAGACTTCTCTGAGTAAGGGGCCCTCATAGAGGGGCTCCCTTCTGTACTCCAAATGCAGCCTCTTGCCTCTCTTCTCCTACAACCCATATTCACGGGGATCCCCAAGTGTTGGGCCCTACATGGGGATTTGCCCAGGCAAGGGGGACACAGGGGCCTCCAACACGGAAGGGGCAGTGGAGGATGAAGCCCGAGAGAGGGCAGTCCCTAAGTGCCTCCCCAGATGGGCTCTCTCCTTCCTGTTCCAAGTGGGTATAGTAGGTGGAATGCTCCCCAACCTCTGGGAAGGGGGGGGGTTAAACTGTTGGAAATGGAACAGAACCACCTAGAGTACATGAAATCAGATACTACTTGGGACACGTTGTCCTGGCTCTCTATGCCCTGGGACAATGTGAAAAGCAATACAAAATTTTCAGCATCAGGATTTAAAATAAAAACCTGCTTCTTGCCTGGATTATCTGGATCCCTCCTCAGACGTGGCTTCCTGTCTGCCCACACTCCCACCTGCTGTTCCTGAAGTTTCTCCCGTCCATTGCTAGGGCATGAAGGGGTGGGCAAGGATGTTCTGGAACACTGACCACATATTCATACTGAGCGGGGTTGGGCCAACTCTACCCTCTCATCTCCTGGAACAGTTAGGTCTAAAGTGCTGTGTGTGTATGAGGACAGAGGTACAGGAGAAAAATAATAGGACATCTGTTTTTTTAAATCTCAACTTTTCATTTAGTGTGAGTGTGGTTTATAAGGTAAACAATATAAAAATGTGCTTATATTACTGGTGCATACTCCATAATTTTTTTAATTGTTAGGAGGCATGATCAAAAACTCTTTGGAGACCACTGGTCTAGGCTTCAGGTGGGGCAGCGGCAGGTGGGGGATGACTTGTCTTGTCCCTCTTAGTATCCGTCCTGGAAGTGGTCAGTATGGAGCCCAGCAGGGGGCAGGAGGCAACAACAGGGTATTGAATGAACAAAGTGTGCCACTAGAGTTGACAGGTAGGAAAACTGAAATAGGGGCACCTAGGTGGCTCGGTCGGTTAAGCGTCCGACTCTTGGTTTCAGCTCAGGTCATGATCTCAAGTTTGTGGGATCGAGCCCTGTGTCGGGCTCCATGCTCAGCATGGAGTCTGCTTCAGATTCTCTCTCCCTCTCTGCCCCTCCCCCCAGCTCACACTTGGTCTCTCTCTCTGTGTCTAAAATAAATAATAAAATCTTTTAAAAAGAAAAAGCAAACTGAAATACTCCGGGTGGAGAGTTTGCTGAGAGAAGCACATGGGCAGATGGAGAGTACGTCTCGTTGCTGCTTTGTCTGCAGCCTGAGCATGCCCAGCACCCAGAATGAATCCAGATCCCCCTTCCAGACACCCCAGTGAGTGTGGCTCCTTCCTCTGCCTGCTGGCAGCATAGCCTGTCTGAGCTCCTCACCGGCTCCTGATGAAGAGCCAGACAGCAAGGCCACCTGCCACATCCTCTCCCAACCCGATGGGAAGCCTGCTGCAGGTTTCCTATCCTAGAACTCTCTGCAAGTTAACCTGGTGTAGGAGAAAGAATTTAGGCTCCAGACAGGCCTCAAACCTTGTCCAGCTGGGTGACCTTGGGCCCAACACATAGTATGAGCCTCAGTTTCCTTATCTGTAACATGGGACTAATAATCATACTAACTATAAGGGTTGTTGTGAATATCGAATGGCCAACTGTGTATAGGGTCTGCACATAGTAGGTGTTCAGTAAAATTCTTACTCTGTGCGCAGCAGGTGCCCCATGAAGAACCTGTTGAATTGGGATTTGCTGTCAGCATGGGAAGGAGAATTCTGAAGGCAGACAAATGAGCCTTTACACAACACCTTTCTGTAGAAATTAACAGCCGTCCCACCATCCCGGGCCCTCTCCAAGCTCACCCACTCCTGGGGGGGGGGGAGGGGGTGTCCTCCTCCTGATCTCCACCCAGCTCCTCTTTCTCTTTCTGCGCTGCCTTCACTTCAAGCATGAGCTGAGGGTGACACCTGGTGGCCATTCCTATAGCTGCAGGCCCCAATCCAGCGACACCCTCCAATAGGAAAAGCATGAGGTCTGGTGGGTGAGGGAGCCATTCTTTCCAGCACTTTCCCTCCACCTCACACCTCCCTTTCAGGGCCCAGGGAACCTCCAGACAGCCACTCCCTACTCCACCTGAGAGACCTCTGACACTTGTACCTTCCTGATGGGCGGGATGATCAAGGAGGCCTCTGCCCAGACCCTGCCCTGGCTGCGGGCAGAAGGCAGAAGGACGACAATTCCTCTCCGCTCAAGGGCTGCTGGGACCTTATAGGCATCATCTCATTCAATTCTTATCGCCTAGGGCTTCTGACCGCAGCAGAGAAAGCAGGCACAGCAAAGTTAAGCAACTCGCTCAGGGTCACACAGCTCCTAAGGACCTAAATGATGAAATGAATGGGACAGCCAGTAAGCCTCCAGGTGACAGGGGAGGCCAAGAGGAAGTGGCCTCCCAGAGAGTTAGAAACGCCAAGTTCCAACCCAGCCTTGCCCAACGAGTGGAGTGACCTCCCTCAAGGGCCTTCTCAAACTGGCTCTACAAGAGAATCACCTGGGGAGAATTTTTTAAATATCAATGCTTGCCCCAGCCCTAGCTGATGAAATCAATGTTAGGAGGAGTGGGGCTGAAGTATGGGCATTTTAAAAAATCTTCCTAGGTGATTCTAGATGAAGCCAGGGTTGCGAATGGGGCGTCTGGGAGTTTCCCATCTTCAGACTTCCCTGCTTTCCAGAGGTCAGCTCCCCAGGGCTACACCCCCCTCCCCGCCCTGTCCTGAGGGCTCTCCAGAGAAACCACGCCTTCCTTCCCCAGCATTCTCAGAACATCTTAACTTGTCCACCCGGACCCCAAGGACAAGCTGCGGACTCACCCTCTGAGGCCCCCAGAGAGATTGGCCATCAGCTCTTCCCAGAGGGGGACCACCAGGCTTGAGCCTCCTGCATCTCTGACCCCAGGCCTTGCCTCTGTGGTGGGGGCAGTGAAGGCCACTGGGAGCTTAACCCCAACAGGATGAAGGCGCCATAATTAGGGTCAGGCGGTTGGCTCAGCCGGCGGAAATCCCCAGCTTAGTAGGGAGGGGGGGCTTCAGCCTGGGAGGGGTGTCAGGGCAGAAGTGAGGGGGCAGGGGAGCCCAGGCACGTGGAGACCCCAGGACCTAGCCTCTAGCCACCTCCTGGGAGGGCCCACTAGAAGCTCAACCCAGTTCACCCCTACCCTGGGTCACTGACCCCCCCCAGGGAGGGAGAAAAAGACTGACCAGCCCCCTAACCCCAGATGCCCCGCTGCTCCTTCAGGCTGGGGTGTGCCGGGATCAACCCCCAACCCCAGCGTTTGGTGGGGGGAGGAGGGTACCTGTGGGAAAGAGCTACGTGAGTGTTCCCAGGGCAACACGGGCTTCTCTCTGACCCATAATCCTCAGGCCTTGAGTGAAGGATCACTTTCCTCTGTGGAATGTAACACTGAGGGGACAAAATGTGGCAGAAGGATAGGGAGGCGGAGGGGGCAGATGCCAGGGAATGAACTTTGCTGGGGGTACTTCCCAGCCCCCAAACTTCCTGGCCCTCCAGGAGGTGGCAGTTACAAAGAGAAGTCTCCCCCACCCCCAGTTCACTCCAGGGCACAAGGTCTTCGGCTGGGCTGGCCAGGTCATTCCCAACAGACCCCCACCCAGAGTCCCAGGGGGCCTGGGTGACCACCTCTGCTAACCATGCATTTGCAGGAGAGGAAATGGGGTCTAAGAGATTAGAACGGGCCAAGTCACATGGCGTCAGAACCACACCTACAAGCTCCAGCTTCCCAAGAGACTACCCAAGCGAGCCGGCAAGAACTGAAGCCTGCCCCCACACTCTGCCCCCACAGCTGGGCACCCCTCCCCCCTGCCCGCCAGGGTCCTGCGCTGGGCATGGCTGGGCAAGCAGGGGGCAGGTACATACCAGTCCACAAGCCAGTGATGGCTGGGACCAGGGGCCAGCCCACTGGCTCCCATATTGAGATTCAAAACGGATTGCTCCAGGAAGCCTTCCAGGCTGCTCCACAAAGGGCTGGCTGTGCCAACACACACACACCCAGCTGTGACCTCCCAAAGGATGTCCTCCCCTCTCCTGTCTCCCCCCTGGCCCATCACAGAGGACCTACATATGCCTCTGTTCTGCTAGCTGTAGGCTCCCCCCAAGAGCCCCTGAGAGCAGGAGTGTGTGGGCACAAGGTCCTGTGTGCAGCCCAGCACCAGCCACGGGGAGGCTCGGGAGCAAGGGTCTCTTAGAAAGGGTGCAAACTCAGTTCCAGTCACAGTACCTGGAAGGGACCTGAGTGGAAAGTCACCTCCAAAGTCATCGGGTCCAGCTGGTCATGACCTTGCAGGTGTGGGGTAGCCTCTGTCTCAACACCTGCGGACATGGAGGTCCCTTCATATATTCATTCACTCATTCCTTCACCCACTGCTCCTCATCCGACCACCTTCCATGGCTCCAGGGCCAAGAGGCAACCCAAACCATTCTCAAGCATCTGGGTTAAGGCCTTAACAAAGAGTTGGGGGGAGGGGGTGTCTGCCGATCACCCTTCCCGGGCCTAGCACAGTGCTAAGTGGAAGAAAAAGATCCCGACCAGGAACATCACCCCTCGTTTATGCTGCGCTGTGGCACTTACACACCGTGGACACACCCCACTGTTCATTTCGGACTCCGAGCTACCGTCCCCAGTGGTGTTGGCCCTGCTCATTTGCGGCAGCCGAGGCCCAGGGGCAGAATGCCTTTGCAGCTGGGAGATGGGTGGCTTCAGGACACAGCCTGGGTAGCCATGCTTCCAGCCCACTTCGCGCCCCCACTCCCAGCCCGCCACCAGCTGGGGTTCAAATGCGGGAGACAGGCTTTGCCCAGGGGAGAAGAAAATGTGATTTAGGCTCCTAGCTATAAAAATAATAGTGCAGATGAGTCAGAGGCCTGCTGGGCCCCCAGACACTCTGCCGAATTTGTTAGATGCAGGGGAGTCAAGTGTTGGACCCAGAACTCCCACCACCCCTCCTTTGGGGCCAGGCCTGCAGCGGGAGTGAGCACAGCTAGCATGTACGCATATGCCCGCGCACACACATACACACACACACACACACACACACACACACACACTCTCTCTCTCTCTCCCACCCCAGGTGGCGTGAGTCCCTGCATGTCCTAGGAGACGGGGTGTCCCAGCCCATTCACTCCCCTCTGATAACCCGGCAGCTTCCAGCAGGACAAGCACGTACCTTCAGGCTGGCCACTTCGGGCATGTGCCAGGCCGGCTGCCAGGGCCCTGATCTCCAGCTGGGCCCTAGAGCGTGACCCCCTCCGTGGCTCAGGCTGTTCAACCTCAGGAAAGTGAGTGACCCCGAGGGATGTGAGGCCCAAAGGCCCCACCCAAGCCCGTCCTCGGGGCCAGCATGTGCTACAGGGCTGGAGCCCAAGGAGGAGCCTCAGTGCAGGCACCCAGCTCCCAGGGGTGCTCCAGGGAGATGCAGAGTAACAGAGACAGGTCCCGAAGGGCTAACGAGGCTCGAGCACAAAAGCGGACAGAGGGTGAGGGACAGCAGAGGGGAAAGTAGGGGTGAACCTGGGAAAGGCGGAGGTGTCTATGTGAGATCAAGGTTTGGAAGCAAGGAGAAGTATAGAGAGGGCTTGGCCAGGGAATGCTAACAGGGCAGCTGGAGTTTAGGAAAGGGTGGACCCACAGGGGCGGAGGCAGAGGAAATGGACTCTGGAGCAGGCACATGGCTGGGATGGAAGCCTTGTCCTGCCGCTTATAAGCTGGGTGACCTTGGGCAGGTGGCTTACTCTCTCTGAGCTCCTGGGTATAATAGTACCCACCCCACAGACTTGTGAGAAGTAAAGGAAGTGAAACACTGAGCCTAGAGCCTAACACATGGGACCTGTGCAACTCACAGGAGCTGTTGCGAGGGAAATCCCAAAGGCTCTGAGAGCAAACCCTGTAAAGAAGTCAAGCCTGCCCTGGGTCTGGTAGAAAGGGGGATTACAGAGCAGAGAGGCTGGGGAGGTCCTGGGGCCATGGACCCAGGGCAGACTCCCCTCAATGCCCTTATCCCTTTAAGGGTATAGGGGGTGAAGAAGAGGGTAAGACAGCCACTGCTGGCCATGTGGCATCATTCTGGGCATTCTGAAGGGTCCTGGGAGAGTTCTGTCCCCCCCAGGCCCTCCTCATTCACATGAAGGGGCCTAGGTCCAGAGAGGAAAAGGAACTTGTCCAAGGTCTCTCTGTCTGAGAAGGCAGATCTGCTAACCCCCAAGCCAGCCTCCTTTCCCTTGTGAGTCACCCTAGACCCTGTTCAGAAGAAGCCAGGGGCAAAGACCCCTCAACTCCATGAAAGGGAAAGACCTCGAAATCATATTCCCTGGAAACAAAGATGAAAAGCTCCACTGTTATTCCCACTTGGGGCTTTAACTAAGACCCTGCTGAGGCCTGGAGAATGTTCATGCTTCCTCCAAAGCCCAGACCAAAGGCACCGCCTCTGGGAAGTCCTCCCTGACCAGCTATGGCAGCAGTTCAAGTTGTGTTCCGGAGTGCCCTCTCTCTGAGGCTTCCACCAAGCCACCTCTGTGGTCAGTGGGTGTGATTTTTCCCTCCACTGAGCTGAAGTTTTTGAGGCCAGGAGCAGGGTTGGAGGGCCGAGGGCCGACATTGTGATCCAGCCTGGTGCTGGTAAGTGTGAATGAAGGAACCAGTTGGACCCAGACCTGTCAGGGGCAAGGGCACCCGAGAAGTAGGGACAGGGCTCTGGGGCAGCTGCTGTCCTGTTCTGGCCAGTCACTCCCTCCCCCGTGCCTGAGCCCCGTGCTAAGAGCAAGTTCCTGGTGCAGGATGTACCCTGTCCCAGATGCCTGGCATTTACCAAAAGGGCAGAAGACAGTGAGAAGGGCCTCACCTGTGCCATCCACTCAGAAAGGAGCCGGGCGGCCGGCAGGAGGGAGAGGAGTTAGGTTTCAAAGTGACTGAAGATGACAGTGATGGCGGATGCTGGCCATGTCAGAACCTGCAAAGGATTAATATCTAGACCAGAGGATACGGGGAGCATCTGCAGAGCAACAAGAGGACTGCAACCCTAGCCCCAAAATGGGCAAGAGACATGAATGGGCAGTGAAAGGAGACAAGACCCCAAAAGCAAACACACATGAGAAACGGTGCTGAAAAACACCAGACATCACTTACCTCCAATGGATGGGCAAAAATGAGAGGGCTGGATAAAGCCCAGCAAGGGTGGGGGGGGACAAAGGGACACCGGAGCCCTTCGCACAGGCGGGTGTAGGCTAGGTGGCACACTGTGGACTCGGGTTGGCTATGCTTTGTCAAATGAAACACAATGTGTCCTGTGACCCAGGAGCACCACTCATGACGGCATCCCGGGAGTCTCAGCCAGGTCCCTGCGGGCCAGGCAGGGGGAGCCCCACAGCTCGTTCCCACGACGGGGGGTGGGCAGAAAACAGTGAGGCTGCACATCATGGGATAAGGAACAGCAGTTTGGAGCACCAAGGCTAGATTTTTAAAACAGCACTGAGTGAAGATTATAACACAATGAACACAATGACATTCACCAAAGTTAAAAAAAAAATTTTTTTTCAAAACGGCAGTGCCCATTTGCAGGAAACATACAAATGGAAAGAGCCACATCCAATACTATGAGGGAAGGAAAGGGTGTTTACACAAGACAGGCCAGTGATGCCCACTAACTACAGGTGAGGGCCACAAGGGGCGACGGTCCCGAAGTCCTGGACACGGGCCGCAGGGGGAGCCAGGTGCCCATGCAGGCGGGTCAGAGCCAGGCTGCCCGCAGAGCTTGCCCCTGCCTTTCACCGGCAGAGGAGGGTCTGGGCCAAAGTCAATCCACTCCGGGGCCATCCAGCTTGGGCATCTTTCGCACCCTGGAAATGGAAGCAGAAGGAACCTCAAGCCCAGGGCAATGGGGCTCCCCTGAGCTGGGTACAAGGAGGAAATGAGAAGCGAGTCCTCGCCTTCACGAAAGTCTCTATGATTAAGGGATTTTTGTCCTTTTCTTGAAGGAGAGTCTTTATCTTTAGATGCACATTCAGGAAAATCTGTAAAATGATATGCAGCCCGAGGTGTGCTTCAAAATCCTCTAAGGCCGGGGGCAGGGGAGAGTGGGTAGGGGGTTGAGGAAACCAGATTGGCCATGAACTGAGAGCCGCTGAGTCTGGGGATGGGTGTACGGTAGTTCATTACGCTTCATTCTCTACTGTGCATGTTTTCAAGTTTCTCTACTAGATAGAAACTTAAAAAAGGAGAAGGTTGCCAATAAGAGGAGATGAGTTCCTGACCTCAGAGAGCCCCCAGTCTGATAGGGGGAGACACAGCCCCCTGCCCTCTGAGTGGCCAAGGCCTTCCTGCATCTTCCCAGCCTGCCTGTCTGGCCAGGGACCACGTATAGAACAGAGGCATGGTCCTGGCACCAAGAGCTGAGCCCCTGGATCTGGCCTTCGTCACTGAGGCCCGAGGGTCAGGCACTGGTACCACATCTAAGCAGACTCAGTTCTGTTTCTGGCTCTACCTGCTTGTGGCCTAGGCTCCTCACCTTAACGGCACATGCCTGGAACAGAGGAAATGCCCCATGAGTCCAGTTATTGTGGGGGGCGGGGAGAGGTCTCTGCTGGCCCAGCCCCTCCCTGACCACGTCTTTCTGTTCTTACTATGGTCGCTCACCTCTTGCTGCCTCTGCTCCATGCCTGTATGATGAGGACCAGAATCACTGGTGAGTTTGAGGATCAAATGAGGCAGTGTTTCATAAATGCTCATTCTGTCACCAGGACCAGGGGAAGGAGCTGGCCAAGGTCACACAGTCAGGTAGTGGCAGAGCTGGCTTATCCACAGGCGTATGACGCTGGGCCGGCTGCTCCCTCGCTCACTATGAGGCCTATAGGTTGATAGACAGAGTGCCCTTGCCCAGAGTTAAGGTGGTGTCCCTGGGACCATCCCCTTCAGCCCTCAGTCCCATTGCTAGGGCCTTTGACCCCGAATCCCCAGGACCCTGCATGGGCGAGATGCAAGCCAGAGAGGGGAGGGCTAGGGAAAGAGGGAGACAGAAGCCTTTCTCCCCCTGCCCGCCCCCAACCATCCCCAGGAACACAGAGGGTTCCAGGGACGTCTGTCTAGGAGAGCATGTCCAGATTCAGGGGCTCTATCAGGGGCTTCTGGGTGATCAGGAGTCATAGCCAGGCCTGGACAGTCCTCTTGTGACAGTAGTAATAGCAGCCAACGCTTGTATAGTTCCTGCTGTGTGCAAGGCAGAGTTCTGCCTGCCATATATATATATATGTGTGTATATATATACATATATATATATATATATATATATAATCTCAATTAATTCTCCCAACAATCCTAAGAGGCCAGTGTGATTACTGTCCCCACTTTACAGATGAGAAAACTGAGGCATCAAGGGATTAAGTAACTTTTCCCAAGGCCCTCAGCTTATAAACAGCAGAGCTAGGGTTTGATCCCAGGCAATCTGCCTTGAGTCTGTGCTCTTAACCACCCCAGTACACGCCCCGAGAGCAACAGCCTGGCTTCTCCTGAGATGGTACTTCTGCTCTCCCAAGGGTCTGGTGGTTATCGATGGAAGGGGGCGGGGGTCCTCTATGAAAAGCAGCTTAGGCCAATGGCTACACCTCCTTCCCCCATGAGAGCCTGAGGCACCCGCTCCCGGGAGCTCAGATGGTGTGGAGACCAGGCAAGGCCACAGCCGGTACCCCATTTATACCACCACCCATGGGATGGGGTCTTCACCTAGGGCAAGCCTGTGCTGCTGTGGGGCAGGACCTCCACTCGTCTCTTGCTCTGAAAAGCAGAGTGGAAGGTAAATGAGCAGGGAGTGACTGTATCAGAGAGATGGGCTTGAATCTACTTGTTTTTTCTTCTTAATTAAAATCAATTATAGTGGGACACCTGGGTGGCTCAGTCGGTGAAGCGTCTGGCTTCGGCTCAGGTCATGATCCCAGAGTCCCAGTAGCGAGCCCCACGTCTGACTCCCTGCTCGGTGGAGAGCCTGCTTCTCCCTCTGTCCCTCACCTCTCACCCGCTCGTTGCTCTCTCTCTCTTGCTTTCTCTCTCAAATAAATAAATAAAATCTTTTAAAAAAACATCAGTCACAGAAAGTTAACCAAGATCAGTAACAAATGACTTGTGAAGCACCCTCGCCACCATCAGAGCGCGGCCCAGCAGAAGCTCTGTCCTCTACTGAACGGGAGCAGCTGGTGCATCCCTCCCCCTCCCCCTGAAGCTTGGCCCCCTACAAAGAGATGACACACAGTGCGGTGGTCCTCCAGGAGCAAGGGCCTTCTGGGGCCGACACGTGGGGCTCTGGGTGAGTGCTGCCACTTCCGAGCTGTGCAATGCCAGGTCATGTATTAGTTAACCTCTGGGCCTCAGTTTCCTCATCTGTAAAGTGGTGGTGATAATACCATCCCCACACAGAGGGCTACAGGGTTGTTGGTTTTTTTTTTTAAGATTTTACTTATTTAGAGAGAGAGCAAGCAGGGGGAGGGGCAAAGGGAGAGGGAGAGAGAATCCCCAGCAGACTCTGCACTGAGCATGGAGCCTGACTCGGGGCTCAATCTCATGACCCTGAGATTGTGACCTGAGCTGAAATCAAGAGTCGGATGCTTAACCGACTGAGCCACCCAGGTGCCCCAAAAGGGTTTTAATGAAGTAAGGTACATAAAGCAGTCAGCCTGGTGCCCGGCACACAGTAGATGTGCAACACTGGCCATTACCATTATGACTGCTATCAGGACCAGCCCCGACCAAGCTGTGAGCTCCTTGGAGGAAGGAACCACATCTTGTTTATCAGTGTCTATCTCAGCATTTTGCACAGGGCTTGGTACACAGTAGGTGCTCCGGGTTTTAGGTCAAGTTCCCCAGAAGTGGATCCTGAGATGGGGATTCCCAGCTCAGTGGCTTCCTAAGGCAGTGCTCCCAGCAGACACTGAAGAGGGACTGGGGGAAGCAGGGTGGGCCAACGAGGGTGCAGAGGCTGGCTTCTGCCTGTCCCACAGGGGACTCTGGGGTTCTGTCTATGCCAGGCAAGGGAGCTGAGCCCTCTCTCACCGGCACCCCAATTGTTGGCTAAGGGCCTCTTTGGGGGTGCAAACTTCCAGGCACTTCCAGTACGGTCCAGTAGCTGAGTGCAGTGTGTAGAGAGAGAGCCCACGGAAGGGAAAGCACACAGAGGCCAGGGAGGGTGCGCAGACATGGAAAAAGGGCCTCAGGGGATCTGCTACACTCCAGAAATATCTTCTTGGTTGACTGGAAACCAGTCGCAGCGCAGCCTCTGAAGGCTCACGGATCCCTGAGGAGTGCAGTGTGGTGGAGGCAGAGAGGCGCGGACTGCCGGGCAGAGGGCGACAGCTCTAACTGACCCTGCAGAGTCCCAGCTGGTCAGAGCCAGGAGGGTCCCCAAGAGGCAGCCTCTCCCCTACCTGAGCAAGGGTGGGACTGGGGCTGCCTGACACAGTCTCGAGAGTCCCTGCTGCTTGTCTGGCATGGGTGCTAAGTTCTCTGCATGAGTCACCCATTTCACCCTTACAACAACCCGAGATGGCATCCCGATTTAGAAACAAGGAAACTGAGGCATGCAGGGGGCAAGGGGCCTGCTGGAGGCCCCCCCAAAGAGTTAAGGGCAAAGATGATTCATGCCATTAGTCGTTAGGAAAACGCGATCAAAAACCACAATGAGATACCATTTCACACCCACTAGGATGGCTATAAAAAGGAAAATAACCAGTGTTGGCAAGGAGGTGGGGAAATTGGAACCCTCACACGCTGCTGCCGAGAGCAGAGAATGATGCAGCTGTTGTGGAAACGGTCTGGCGGTCCCTCAGTAAGTTAAACATAGACTCGCCATATGATCCCAGCAATGCCACTCCTCGTATGTACCCGAAGAATCAAGAACAGGTGTTCAGACGAAACCTGCACGAGAACATCAGAGCAGCACAATTCACAAGAGCTTAAAGGTGCAAACCACCTAAATGTCCGTCAACTGACAGACGAAGAAATGAAACGTGGTATATCCATACGACGGAATATTATTCGGCCATAAACAGGAACGACGCACCGGTGTGTGCGACAAGGCAGATCAACCTGGCAAACATGACGCTGCGTCAAAGAAGCTGTTCAGAGAGGGCCGGCCGCGTGCTGTGGGTGCCATTCGTACGCAATGTGCACAACACGCCAATTCATGGACACAGAGAGCAAATGGGCGGTCGCCAGGGGCTGGGGGAGGAGGAATCGGGAGATTTAAGTTTAAAAAAAAAAAAAAAGTGATTTAAGGGCAGGGCCTGGCCTGATCAGTAGTCAGTAGTCGACCCTTCCCTCCACGGGCCTGGGGGTGGCCCACACTGAGTTAGCCACAGGGTTTCGGGACAGAAAGAACAAATAAAACACACGTCTATTGGATGCTATGCTGACAAATTTGGGACTCAAGTTGATGTTAAACATTCCTGTGCCTTGACCCATTGGAGAAATAAAAGCTCCGGCCTTGAGTTCAGACCGACCTGGATATATATGCCAGCTCCACCACTGGCCCTGTGATCTTGGACATCCACTGTGCCTTTCTGGGCCTCAGTTTTCTCATCTGGAAAATGGAGATAAGCAGAAGCAGCTCTCGGGGCGCCTGAGTGGCTCAGTTGGTGGAGCCTTCCACTCTTGGTTTCAGCTCAGGTCACGATCTCAGGGTCGTGGGATCGAGCCCCGCATTGAGCTCTGCGCTGAGCGTGGAGTCTGCTTGGGATTCTCTCTCCCTCTGCCGCCTGTCCCTGCTCTCTCGTTCTTCTCTCTAAAATAAATAAGTACATCTTTAAAAAAAATAATGACAATAAATTTTTTAAAAAGCAGCAGCAACTCTCCGTCTTGCTGGGAGAAGTCAGTGAGTTCGCACATAAGGAAAAGCCCCAAGCACAGTGCCTGACACATAGTGAGAGCTCGGCAAAGGCTGCCCCTCTT
Source organism: Ailuropoda melanoleuca (assembly GCF_002007445.2). Taxonomy (NCBI): domain Eukaryota; kingdom Metazoa; phylum Chordata; class Mammalia; order Carnivora; family Ursidae; genus Ailuropoda; species Ailuropoda melanoleuca. The sequence goes on from NC_048236.1 coordinate 2,751,376, forward strand.
CCCCCTCTCCTTTCTCACCCACACAGGCCCTTGATGTGGATTCCAACCAGGTTTCACCTGGACAAGCACCTTCCCGGAGGTTGCACACACTCACACGGCCACATTTGTCCAGGGTTTGTTTGCTCCCTGGCAAACCTGCCCAAGGGATATTTGCAAATACCAAACAGGAAACTAGTTAATTCACAGAAAGTGGATATAGGGAAATAAAGTATTCCCTGAGTGATATAGGGAAGTAAAGAATTTCTGGATTCATCCAAGAAATATTTGGGATGGGGAAGCACTGTCTTTTCCCTCCAAACACACCACTTGGGCAGCTACCTGCTTCCAGAACATTTTCCTATACACACACACACACACACACACACACACACACACCCAAACACCTAAGCCAACAATTCCGAAGAGCTGGCTCCTAACTATGGTTTCACCTGTCTACAGAGTCGGGATCCCAGCGTCCTGGGGTTGGGTCCCACATCGTGCTCCCTGCTCAGCAGGAAGCCTACTTCTCCCTCTCCTGCTCCCTCTGCCACTCCCCTTGGCTGTGCTTTTGGGCTGTCTGTCAAATAAATAGATAAAAATCTTTAAAAATAAAATAATAATAATAATAATTTTAAAAACATGTCCAGAGAAAGATTCTTTCTTTGTATTAAAATTTTCATTTTTTAAAAAGATTTTATTTATTTATTTGACAGAGATAGAGACAGCCAGCGAGAGAGGGAACACAGCAGGGGGAGTGGGAGAGGAAGAAGCAGGCTCACAGCGGAGGAGCCTGATGTGGGGCTCGATCCCAGAACGCCGGGATCACGCCCTGAGCCGAAAGCAGACGCTTAACCGCTGTGCCACCCAGGCGCCCCTAAAATTTTCATTTTTTAAAGATGATTTTGTTTATTTATTTGAGAGAGGGAGAGGGAGGAGCAGACGGAGAGGGACAAGCAGACTCCGTGCTGAGCACAACTCTGAGATCACAACCTGGGCCGAAACCAAGAGCCAGACGCTTAACCTACTGGGCCACCCAGATGCCCCGATGTGCATTTTTCAGGATGTAGTAATAAGAAATTAATTTTTTAAATTATCCTGTGTCCTTATTTGATAAAATAAGATGCCGGCAACGTTTACATCAGTTCCCAAAAATGACTTTTTGAAATTTTGTTGGTAAATCCTCAAAGCTGATGAGCACAGCCCTGCCTGACCTGCCCCTCAAGTGTCCCTCTTGTGGCAGAGGGTGAATCCTGCCTCACTTGCTCAGTGGGTGGGGGGACGGTGGGGCCCCTGGGGTCCATCCCTCCCAGGGGTCTCTCCCCAGCCCCTGGTCCCCGCAGCAGCAGACTGATGCCAGGCTGACTGACACATCCTCACCGCCCAGCCTCTGCTTCCCAAGAGACTGCCCCCCGCATCCTGGCACCGGAGGCCTGTCCTCCAGCAGGGAAGGGGCTGACATGGAGCCATAGCACCTCCCATTTACCAGACCCCTAGTTCGGCTTACGAAGGGACAAGCCACGTTCAGGAACCAATTTTCTTGTGAACCAAATGAGGCTTCATTAGACTATGTGGACCCCACCCAGGCTCAGCGATTCACAGCCCACGTTCTTCTAGCTGGGAGGGGCCCAGGGTCATCACTGGGACCTCCTGGCCCTCTCCAAGTCTCTCAGGTTAGACCAGACCATCTAGGTCACTGTCCTCCCACATGGAGTGACCCTGAGGGCATAGTCAAGGCCTCTGATGCTGCAGCCAGGAGTGTACCCCGAACTCCTCACCGAAAATCCTGGTTTTGGCTTTGAAGCAAAGTAAGAGGCCTGGCTGGGAGGCACTCCTACTCTGGAAGGTGCCAGGCTCATCCTGGTGGGCACTAGGAGCCACCAGGAGACCGCGAGAAGCTGTGAAGAGAAAAGAAGGGAGAAGAACAAGGATGGGCAGACAGACAGCAAATACGGACTAAGGGCCCACTCTGGGCCAGGCATGGTGCTCTGTGCTAAGAATACAATCGTGACAGAGACATACTCCCTACCCTGAGGGGCTCCCCGATGAGCAAGTGGAAGAGGGGAGGCCAGGGCTAACGTACTGAGTCTGGTCATCTTCCATAATCCCGGGGACAAAAGCTTCAGCCTCAAGAGCTCAAGAGCTGACAACCAAGTCAAAAAGTAGGGAAATTCTAAATTGGGGTAAGCCCTGGAAGAAAATACACAGAAGGTGGGACAAAGCAGAGTGGAGCCAGTGATTTAGGGGATGGTGGCAGAGGGCCTTTCTGAGGAGGTGACGTTGGAAATGAGGTGGAGAAGGAAGAGCACTCCAGGTAGAGAACAGCAGGTACGGAGGCTAGGAGGCAATAAAGGACTTAGTATGTTCAAGAATGAAGAGTGGGGTGCTGGGGGGCGCCTGCGTGGCTGGGGCATGGTGAGCTACGGGACAGGGGCCGGAGACAGGTCAGGCAAGGCCTTGCAGACTGGGGTGAGGAATCTGGGTTGTATAATGACAGCTTCAACCGCATTCAGCAGATAAGAAAACTAAGGCTCAGAGAAGTAAATGACCTTGCCCACCGTCACACAGCTAGTGAGCGGCCAAGCGAGATTCCTCTACCAGTCTGTTGTCAGAACCCACACTTCTCTCTTCTACCCGCTAAACAAGTCACTGGGCTGGCTGTTCCAAAATGCAGTAGGTGGAAAGGGATTAATGACAGCTGATTTAATGACAAGGGCGGGAGGGTGGCCATTTCACCAGGGAAGTCTTTGCGAAGGTGCGAACAACTGAACTGGGCCTTTAAGGATGAGGAGGACTTTACCCCTCAGAGGAGTGGGGAGAAGGAGTATTCAAAACAGCTTGAGCGGAGGCTGGAGACTGGGAGCACATGGTTCGTTTGGGGGATGAGAAGCAATGCAGTTCCAGAGCGTGGAAGACAAGTGTGAGGAGGCAGGTTGGGCCAGATTATGAGGGACTTCAGTGCTTCTCGAGGATGTCAGAATTGACTCACAAGCCATGAGAAGCCAAGGAAGGTTCTTGGACAGGCTAAGCTGTTCTGTGCTTTAGGAAGGGACTCTGGTGCAGAGGCAGGAGAGGCTGGGGATGGCGGAAAGGGAGAGCTAACATAAAGGAGGGGACAGAGTATGATGGAGAAGAGAGGAAGAAGGAGGGAGGGAGTGGGGAGTCGTGAATTACAGAGGGAGGTGGAGCAGGGTAGAGTCCCTCAAACCCCAGAGATCACTGGCCCTGCTGGTAACCACCCCTCCCCCTACTTCCCTGATCACACTGGACCTCCACAACCTGTCTGGTGGGTATTTGGGGAGAGCAGAGGAGCTCCAGCAGTAGATAAGGAGGAATTTTTGCAGGACCTCACCCCAGGACCTACCCTAATTCACTCCCACCCACCCCCACCCCACCTGGCCTGAGTCCATAGTCCATTGCTGGCCAACCGCCCCAGGCCCTGCTGCCAGTGACCCTATCCACCCAGAGCTTTCTGTCCATGCCCACAGACCCCAGGCCCATCTTCTTCCCTTTGCTTTCATGATGACCCCGCCAGATGATTCCTACCAGGACTGAGGTGGTTTAGCGTCTGGGCCTCAGCCTCTGCCCCTGCCTGCCTCAGTGGTTGGTGAAAGGCAAAGCCTGTCTGAAGCTTCCCCCCACCCCTGCATCAGTTCAGATCCCCCACACACACCCCTGGACCTGCCCACAGCAAACCTCAGCCACCTCCCAGCCCCCACCCCCCTGCCGGGCTGTCCTGGAAAATGTTCACAGCACAGGCCCTGGGATCAGAGAGCCGAGAGCCCTCGTGCCCACTAGATGTCGTGATGCGCACAGAAATGTTGGTTTGACAGCGGGGCCTCCCTCCTCACCTGCCCAGGCGACTGAATTCACCACACACCCTTTGTCTTTATCTGGTTTTTATTCCCACTCCTCGTCCCCACCTGCAGCCAACCATTTGTATGTGTTCTTGGAAAACAAGTGCATGTATTTTTTAAAATTGATGCTCAGTACACCATGTATTTCTTACTTTGTTCTCTCAGCACCATGTTTTTAAAACCCATCCCTGTTGCTAGTCCCTGGTGGTTATCCCCTTTTTCCCCCCCCCCCCCCCCCAGGGAGCATCCTTGCACAGGACCCCTTGGCCCCGCCTGAAGATTCAGGGAATGGAACTGCCAGGTCACAGGGTTGACCGGATTTGATGACCAGCCAGCTCTCAACTCACCCATTCGTGGAGGCTTCCTGGGAAGAGACTCCAGGCCTCCATGTCCGGGGCTGCCAGGCCTGGGAACTGCCCAGCTCCCTGTGGGATATGAGCCCAGTCCTTTTTCTGGGCATTCAACACACATTTTTCCACACATGCAGAAAGAAGTCATATTGTCAAGGGCTTTTATTTTACATAAATGATGTGTGTGTGTCTATCACTCTTCAACATGCTTGTCCCCACCCAACAATATGTCTTGGAGAGCTACATCTCTTTACACGTACGCCATCCTTTCCTGGAACCATTGTGTCCGGATGGGCTTTACTGATCAAATCAGGCCCTCTCAGTGGCCGTTCAAATTGTTCCCAGGTTTCATTATTAAAAATGGGGCCGGAAGGAACACACTTGTGCACTGTGGCAGGAGGCCTGTACGGGGCAGGGACTCCACCTCTTCTTGTCGGTCACACTGCTCACAAACACACCTGATGGGAGTTCTCAACCTGGGAGCCACTGGAGGCCTCGGGGGCCCTGAACCCCTGAAATCATACCCCAATTTATCCACGCGTGCCTCTGTATGTGTGGACTATTCTGGGGAGAGGGGCCATAACCCTCACAGGTTTTCTGGTTTTCAGAGGGCCTCGTAAAAGCTAAGAAGCAGCAACCTGTGCGACCTTGTGTGCCTTTACCGAATACCATGTTATGCGCTCAAAAGGGCAAGGTGGGCAGCGTAAAGCCTCTTCCCTCCCAGAAAACCGACAAGGATTCCATCTACTGCTGAGATGACCTTTGGAGCCAGACCTAGCCAAGATCCTGGCTCCACCCCTCGCCGTGGGCACCTAATGAACACTAGCCTCAGTTTCCACTTTACAAAGTGAGATCATACCTGCCTCATAGGGTTGCTGTGAAAAGAATGAAGTCCCCGGTGCCAACCGGTAGGCACTGCTCTGTGTCCCTGCCCTTGGCCTCCTTACTTCTGGCCAAGATCCTTAGACAACCAGGACCCTCTCAAGGGCAGGGACCAAGGCTCACCCAGAGCCTGCAACCCCCCTGGTCACTGAGCCTAAATCTGCTGTGGACAAATGAGAAACACTGTGAACAGAGTCCCCGCCCCGCCTCTGTGGGCCCCACCAGAGCAACGCCACAGGACAGACCCTGCTCCTGAAGACGTTCTGCTCAGGGGCAGCTCTGACCAAAGCAGTAGTGTACGTGTGTGTGCACGCACGGGAGTGGGAGTTCGTGTGTATGAACGCAGGTGTGTGCGTGTATTAGCGTGTCCACAAGTGCTGGAGACGCAGAGACCGAAGTGCGGCCAGGGTTTCCTGAGAGACAGGGGCCCCAGCCCCTTCCCTTGAGGAGTTTCCAGGCTGATGGAACAAATATGCAGTCACCCTGTGTGCCAAACACTGCTTCTGTCCTCGAGGAACTCACAGGGGACAAAAGCAAGACAGGTGGCTTCAAGCAATGTTTCCAGGTGGTAGCACTGTCCCCACCCCCTGGAGTCAAGACCCAGAGTGGAAGAGGGTGGAGTCAACTCTGTCCTGGGGCCACAAACCCACTGGGAGAGAGGGGGCCCTGTGGACCCTGACCCAGGATGTCCGTGGCCACCTTCTCCCCCCACCCCTCCCACCGGCCACATGGCCACTGAGCCCTGCTGGGCAGACCCCTCTAGTGCATAAGCAGGAAACCACAGGGGCCCAGCGCCCTAGCACACTGACAACCCTTTCTCCATCCTCAGCCGTCTCCCTCCTTCTGGGCAGCTGATCCCCACCTTTCCCACCCCCGACCCCCAGGGACAGCCTCCCCCTCCCAAGGCCTTCAGGAGTGAACCCTTCAAGGTCCTGGCCACTCGAACCTATACACAAACTGACCTCCCCCAGAGCCCAGCCTGCCACCAGGCTCAGGGCCCAGGTGCCCTTTGCTGCCTTTCTTCCAGCTCCCCTGCTTTCCCCTCTACTGGAGCCTCCACCTCCAGCAGCCAACTGCAGAGGCCAAGCACCCCAGCTCCACCAGTTCCTGGCCCTGGGACCTGAGACAGTTACTCTACCAAATCAGAGCTTCAGTCCCTACCTCGGCAGCATGGGGCACAGCCCAGGAAGACTGACAGAACCCTTACCTCCTAAGGCTTTGGGAAGACAAGATAGTATCAGCACGCCAAACGCTTGGAAGAGGGCTGGCAGGCAGGGAGTGTTCACTAAATGTGATCTAATTGCCTTAAGCCCTAGGCAACACCCACCCATCCCAAAGGCCACAAAGGCACTATCCAGCGATCATTAGGTGCCCAGGAATGCAGTCTCCCCACAAGGGCTGCTACCAACAGCTGTTTACTTGCCCCATCACATCCTCGTCTGGCCTAAGTCAGAGGGATGGACCCCCCAAATCCACCCCTCCTGGTGCCCGAGCCCACCTCCGCCGAGCACCCTGGCTCTCCATCAGGCAGCTATGCTCTACTTTTCTCCCAGGAGCCCTTCCTCGGGCCTGGCTGTCACCAGAGGGCCTTCAGGGTGAAATGTAGACCGTGCAATGATGGGTCTTCTTGTGCTGATGATATGGACTTCCTAGTACTTATCGGGTAGCAAAAGTTCCAAAATAACAGAAGTAAAGCCAGCAATCACCCAAGTAGTAAGAAAAGCTTATGGTGCACACACCAACAAGTTTGCAAAGCAGCATTCAGCACTCAAACCAACACGCGGAATGGGGCTCAGGTAGACTGCTTTAAAGCAGTTTACAAGGTGAGGAGGCAGACTGTTTGTTCTGCACAGTGACTGGTTATGATACCAGAGTTTTCTTAAATGACAGGGAATTAGTCAGTGTCACCTCATATCACCCTTGGGAAAAGTTTCAGTTTTGCTTGTGATTTCCAGAGGCATAAGCAAGATACGACCCAGGTCAAGTTAGTCATGCAAAATAAGCTAAGTTAAGCTTGGCTTGTATGACTAACCTGGTTTTGTCTGCTCAGGGAATTTTCAAGGCTGGCCTCTGTTTGTTGGCGATTTTTACATATGCTGGCATCTTCTTACCAAAGACCCCTTCCCAGCAAGGAGAACCCACCAGTGTACAAACTGCCCAGATCTCTCCCAGCCTTTTAAAGCATTCCTCGTGCTGCCCTCTCTCGGTCCTCTATTGCCAGACTTCTTGAAGAAGTCCTCCACACTCCTTGTGACCATCCGCTTGCCCTCATCTGTCTTAGCCCCACTGCGGGCTGCCTCCTCCCCAACTCTCCGCCAGTGACATCCAGGTGGTCATGCCACCCATCCCTCTGCAGACCTCACCTCTAAGTGCCCCTGCCCCATGGGATCGGGGTGACCACTTCCTCCTCACACCGCACCTCTGTGCCTCCAGGACTCCACTCCCCGGCCCTCCTCCCTCCCTCCCATTTCTTCTTGATCTCCTGCCCAGCCACCTCTGCACCAGAGCTCTCCAGGACTGTGTCCTGGCTGCCGGCTCCTCTCCCCCTCCTCTCTCGCTGGGTGACCACATGCATCCCGATGCCTCTGCAACCTTCCACACTCTGTTCTCTCCCTGACCTTGTGTTTAGTGTCCCCCAAACACTTGCAACTCGACAACCAGAAAAGAGCTCCCTTCCTCTCCTCTCCTCTCCCCTCCCAGGGTCCCACCAGCCCCCCAAGCTGCAGACCTAGAAGGCACCCTCACCTCCTTCCACTTCCAAACGTTCACCGGCTCCTGCCCATCCCACCTCTGGGGCAGTTCCACGGTTGGGTGGCCCAGCACCTTTCAGACTGAAGGTTCAGGATCATGCACGTACTTTATTTCAGGGAAGTAGCTCAGAGGGCAGCTAGCAAGCCCCATGCCCCCAGTCACAGGCAGTCAGACCTGGCCCCAGCCGTATCAGGGATGCTGCAGGCATCTTCCCCTCCCTGCCTTGGCCCAGGCCACCACCAGTCACCCCCTGACCTGGCCACACTCCCCTCCGCAGGCACAGCCTGCAGCCTGCCCCATGCTCGGCTCCTCCCCTCCCCGCCCACTCTCCTTCACTGTTTCCCACCACACGACTCCTCTGAAGGCAAAGCTCAGCCCTTGATAACCTATCCCCATACAGTCTGGTTGTGCTATCTCGCGTTTCTGGACCCCTGCCCTATCTCCCAACATGACTCCTCTATGCCCAACTGTCTCAAACTGCTAAGTACCGATTTCCCCCGCCCCGACCCCTACCCTTCACCCCTGCCTTGCCCTACCCTAGTGCTTTTACCAACTCTTGAACTTACTGATTTCCCTGTCCTCTGCATATGCATAAAGGTAGCAGGTGAGTGGAAGGGGTTGGGGAAACAAAGTACAGGTCTCCACGCTGACGGGACCTGGTGAGAAGAGCCGTTTAGCTGGCCTACACAGGACTTCCTTGGCCTGGCTTTTCCAGGTGGGAATGGGTTAGGAGAGGCAGAGGCAGCCTTTTTCATGGGGGCAGGGAAAGACCTGCGTTCTTCATTTGAAAAACCAACCATTCAGCAAAGACTGAGAATCCACTTGGTGCTGGGTGCTGAGAGCTGCACTGCGACCCAGGAGCAGGCACAAGCCCCAGTCAGTTCGGTCCAGAGAGCAAGGGGAGGCCCACTTCCTCGGCTGGAGCTGAAGCTCAGGTTGCAAGGGACAGGAAACAGGGCTGACAAACAAGGCAGGGAGCAGGCCTCCAGCGGGAAGTGCTGCCCTTGGCTGGCTGGAAGGAACCGACCTCAGAGAAAACTGGAAGCAACCACGGGTCTCCGCAGTGGCCACCCAACCGATGCTTCCAGGAGACTTTAACAGCTGAGGGAGGGCACGTTACCAAAAAAGATTTCCACCACAGGTCAGTGCACAGAAGGGGCAGGAGCTGTGAGGTCAGAGAGACCGGACTTCAAATCCCAGCCTGGCACCTGCCTGGGTTTGCTCATTCATGTAGACGGCACAAGGGTCACACAGCGTCATCGCAAGGACTGCTCGTGTAAGAATGTGTAAAGTGCCTGGCACAAAATCAGCCTTCAGACCCCAGGCCGAAAGAGAGGTCATGTCTACATTGAGAGCTGTGTCTGGTGGGCAGCTGGACTGTTACAGTGACTCGGCAGCAGACAGCGTGCTGGCACTGTGTTGGGCCTTGAGCTGGGGCCACTCTACCGTAGGAAAGTGGGCAGCACTCGATGAAAACTAAGAATGCACAGGGAGAGCAGGGCAAACCCAAAGAGACTCCAAGGTTGTAAGACTTGTCAGGTAAGAAGGCTGCAAGTGCCACCACTAGGACGGTCATGGAGAATGGGGGCAGGGGCAGAAGCCAAAGCTCTGAGGAAAGTGACTAGCCTCCATGACCCAACCCATGAGCAATGGCTGAGCCCAACCTACAGCCTTGCCTGCAACCCCAGCCCACAGCTCTCATGCGATCTGGGACCCTCCACCCACACTCTGCAAGCCCTGTGCCTAGTCCTCTGATGGCCTTGACTCTGTTGGTCTATTTCTCAACCCTTTGGGAGGCTTCAGCTTCTAAATTCCCCATTACCTGCTGCTCTACCTTTAAGGGCTCAAGCCAGGGCAAAATGGCAGATAAACAGCAGTCAATACAGTTTCATGGATTTCAGTTTTAGAGGGTTTCACTCCTCTAATTCAACACCATTATTTAGGGACCAATGGTTGACTGTGACTCCCAGATGTCCTCTGTCCCCTTACACACAACTAGTCTCACCCCCGGGTTTCCTAGCCTTGGTACTGTCGACACTCAGGGCTGATGTTCTTTGTTGTGGAGGCTGTCCTGTACATCGTGGCATGTCTAGTACTGGCCCTGGTCTCTACCCACTAATGCCACCCCCAGTCGTGGCAATCACCAATGCCCCCAGCAACTGGCAAATATCCCCAGTTGAGCACCACTGCTTTATCTCTTGCACAGCTTTCTTTTCTCCTAAACATGGTGAAGATTTAGAAATTCAACTGTAGTAAGAAGCGTGTTTATTCAGTATCTTTCCAGGTGGGGACAGTGGAGGAATCAAAATGGAGGAAGGTGGAAAAGCTTTGTCAACAAGAAGCAACCAACAGCCTTGGCACTGAATGCTGAAGCCAGCTATGGTGGCACATTGTCACTCTGTCACATGCAACTCTTCCTCTTTCGGTTTCTACTCTCCTTCTGTCCCCTGCCCGAGCCTGAGGACTGCTGACTGCTTCCAAGGACATCATGTGAACCCGATGAACTTGCAGCAAGGTTTGAGCGGTTTACCTTTGTCTCACTCCTTCTGTCCATCCCATATTCACCCAGCCTGAAGGGATGGCTGCCCTCTGAGCCCCTCTACAAACAACTGCGCTACAAGCCACCTTGTAACTCTCTTTTATATTGTTGCCTAAACATTTGAAGGCACTAACATTTTCGTACAGATGAAACCAAGTTTAGGAGGGGAAATATTTTATCATTTGGAAAAGCAAGCAAGTTCCAGTAAAGGGCTCCTTTCTCACACCGGCTATCCTGGCAAGAGCTATCAAAGGTACGGCCAAAAGCCACACTCGTCATGGGTTCTCTCCAAGAAGGCATTTACTGACACTTTGGACATGAACGTGAACTCTGGTTTCACAGGGTTACCAGTCTAGACTCAGCATGGGCAGAAGTCATATGAGCAGGAAACACTGGGCATCTGACCTGTGTGGGTGAAGTCTGAGGGTAAGGATGTGCACAGAGGTGTGCAACCCTGTCCAGTACCAGTCCTTGGAAATATTCTGTACATGTCTTAATTTTGCCCACTCCTATACTAAACATCTAAACACAGACTCCTAAATTAAGAATCCAAATTTTGGGGTGCCTGGGTGGCTCTGTCAGCTAAGCATCCGACTCTTGATTTCAGCTCAGGTCGTGATCTCTGGGTCCTGGGATCGAGTCCCACATCAGGCTCCACACTCAGTACCAAGTTTGCTTGAGATTCTCTCTCTGCCCCTTCCACACCACTCGTTCTCCCTCCCTCTCTCTAAATAAATAAATAAAATCTTATAATTAAAAAAAAAGAGAGAGGATCCAAACTTTAATCTTTGGGCTGTCAATATGTTTTGTGCACCTACTGAGCACCAGGGAGACCAGAGAACAGGCGGACACTCCTGAGTGCACGGGGCCTGCCCAATTACAAAGTGGTGTGACAAGGCCCCGGCTAAGGGCATACAAAGCACAGCAGAGGCCCCACAGAGCATAAAGAGAACACTGGGCCCAACTCCACTGCACACTCAGTTTTACCATCTATGAAATAAAGACATCAACCTGACCTACACCCAGAGTTGTCCCCAACGCTGGAGTCACAGAACTCAAGGCTGGAAGACACCTTAGCAGTAGGCATGAGGTAAGACCACAAAGGGGAGAGCACTCTACAAAGTGAAAGTGCTCCGAAAAGGCAGAGGTTTGCCAGTGGTGGTGTCCACAACCCAGGCGGACTGCCAGGAGGAAGCGCCCTGCTGCTCAGAGGAAGGAAGAGAAGGCAGCAAGGTGGGCTCTGAAGCCCTGGGACCCAGTGAGGGGTGCAGGGTCCAGAGGGGAGGCTTCAGCCCACAGCAACACAAGCACCCTCCCTCCTCCCCAACCAGCCCCATGGCCACCCCACTGCCACCTGGCCCAGCCCAGTCAGAGGATTCTCCCAGCTCTTCACGGCAATGCTGCTTTCTGCCCCAACAAGCTGGGTAGGTATGGCCCCTTCCTAAAGTGGTTTTCAGAAAATTCATGATATTTCTAAGCTCAGTGGCAAAAGGAAGTGCTCAGTGATGCTGAGGTGCAGTGAAAAGAACTGAACTGGGAACAAGAAAATCTGAGTTCTCAGCCTGAATCTGCTTCTTTCATCTATGAAATTTGGGGAGCTCCTCAGCCCCCATGTCCACATGGTCATAGTGAGGGTGCAAACCGTACCAGTTTTGTTTTGAAATAAATTCAAGCCACAGGTGGGTTATATCTGACATGCCCCATGAGAAAGGCACCCTATGCTCCCAGCCATACGTCACAAAAGGGAAAACTCAAAGTACACATCAAACGAACAGCAGTTACTTAGGAAGCACAAAGTTCTCCTTTCCTTTAAACACTCCCCATGACCTTTTTTTTTTTAAAGATTTTATTTTTATTTATTTGACAGAAAGAGAGCACAAGCAGGGGGAGCAGGGAGAGGGAGAAGCAGGCTCCCTGAGCAGGGAGCCCGATGTGGGGCTCAACTGGGATCATGACCTGAGTCGAAGACAGATGCTTAACGACTGAGCCACCCAAGCGCCCCCCCC
>NC_048236.1:2765509-2785091 GCF_002007445.2 Ailuropoda melanoleuca
AAACAGCAGTTACTTAGGAAGCACAAAGTTCTCCTTTCCTTTAAACACTCCCCATGACCTTTTTTTTTTTAAAGATTTTATTTTTATTTATTTGACAGAAAGAGAGCACAAGCAGGGGGAGCAGGGAGAGGGAGAAGCAGGCTCCCTGAGCAGGGAGCCCGATGTGGGGCTCAACTGGGATCATGACCTGAGTCGAAGACAGATGCTTAACGACTGAGCCACCCAAGCGCCCCCCCCCAAACATAAATAGAAGTAATTTATTAATTCAACACTTACTGCATATCTACTACGTGCCAGATGTTAGAACAGAGTTAGAAACACTACCGCCATGTTCCTGAAGGAAGGAAAGAATACAAACCAAGCCCAGGCCATGGGGACCGGGGAGGGGCAGTGAGAAAGGCCCACCCAGAAGCTGGAGGGTGGGCAGCAGCAAGTGGACTAAACAGCTCTAGCTTCTGCTGCCTGAACTGTCCAGTTCCCATCAGCCAACGCAGAGCCACAGGTGCAGGGGCCCAGGCTGGGCACTGACCAGTGCGAGCACGTTTCCAACACAGGTTTGATCATCAGAATGAAAAGAAAAAAAAGAAAAGAAAAGAAAAGAGAAGAGAAGAGAAGAGAAGAGAAGAGAAGAGAAGAGAAGAGAAGAGAAAAGAGAAAAGAAAAAAGAAAAGAAAAGAAAAGAAGGCAATTATTCCTTTTTATTTCTTTTATCCCTATTATTTTGAAAATGTCAAACCTAAAAAAAATTATAAGGGGGGGCGCCTGGGTGGCTGTCGGTTAAGCATCTGCTTTCAGCTCAGGTCATTATCTTGGGGTCCTGGGATCGAGCCCTGCATCAGGCTCTCTGCTCACCTGGGAGCCTGCTTCTCCCTCTCCCTCTCCATCTGTGCTCTCTCACTCTCTCTCAAATAAATAAAATCTTTAAAAAAAGAGAAGAATAGTATGATTGCCATATACTCATTTAGGTTTATCAACTGATAATTTTTTGCAACTATCAAGACACTTCACTCCTAAGCACTTCAGCATCAGACTTTTTAAAAACATAAACACGTGATCTTATAAATAAAAGCAGTCAGACTAAAATTAACTTTTATATTGGAAAAAAGGGAGAAAAACACTTATACATAGACCATCTCTACAAGAAGTTACCTACCAAAAAGCAACTTAATTAAGTACAAAGGGAAGCCTGGGGGACAGGACATCGACGGCAAATTCTGAGGGCTGTGTAACTAATTCTCAATTGTTCACATATTTTGGGGACAAGCCTGGAGACACGAAATCCACAGACAACCCTAAAACCTCCTTTCAAGCAAGGGTTTCATTCTCCTTCAGCAGTAAACCTTTAACCAGAGCCGGCAGCAAACCAGGGCACTACAGTAGTTAAGCAGGGGGCCAGTGAGGTATGGCAAGGGTACTGGGTTAGCCTGTGAGAATGGGCTGGCACAGGCCTGGAGCAGCCTCTCTAAAAAGGGCCAGCATGTGGGAAAGGTCTCTGTCTCTCCTCTTCCTGTGCTGGCGCCAGGCTTCAGGAGTGGCTACCAGTCAACAGGGAGCCCAGAGCAGGAGTGGGAAGCAGGGAGGATGGCTCTGATTCCACACTGGCTCATCAGCCCCGACTGACCAAGAGTTGCTTCTCTTTGACAGGTAAACATTTGCCCTAAAATCAACTGCCAGTCAAGGTTTCATAATATTCAAGGGTATCTCGATTGTTCAAGAGCTCTTGTGAAATTCCCAAAATGTTTAAGGTCACTTTCATTTAAAAAAAAAAAAAAAAAAGCCTGTGGTCTGTCTCATGAGACAGCCTGCCATAATATCAAGCAAATGACAATAGGCATTGCTGTTCCTGAATCAGCTGGAAACCACTGCTTTTAAAAAATCATGAAGGCAAAAAAAAAAAAAAAAAAAATCCTAAAGACATTGGCTTGATGTTGAAAACTGAGAAGTAAACTCATGACCACTGTGAACCTGGGAAGTCCAAATAATTTGGAACATGACTGACATTAGGGCAAATGCTTTGGCACACGTTCAAAATGCTGAGGGGAACTGAACTGTGATCTCTACCCATCCTCCGGGTGGCAGAGAATAAAACAGAGTCCCAAAATTTTTTGTTAAAGGCTGAATAACAGAATCAGAGGAGAGGAAGAGGTACAGCTGCCAGGACAGATTTGAATTTCAGCTAATCATCTGATTCCAGTATCATGCAATTTTCATCAAACCCAAGAATTCTCAGCAGCTGAGAAAGAACATGAGAGAGCATGAGAAGAGGCCAAGGAAGGCAACGAGGGGATGGAGCAGGGAAGCCAAGGAGGCCACGCCCAGGTGAGGCCAGAGCCCTGGGCCCCAGAGGAGGTGCACCCTGGGGACTGCCTCCCCTGCTGAGGGAGGGGCTCCTCCCCTCCCCTTGGACACAGGAGTCAGGCCTCCGGATGGACCCTCTCTCACTGCCCGCCCTCGCTAAAGCCAGGCTGGGCTCGAGTCTCAGGAGGGACTTGCCTGTCACCCAGGAAGAGGCCACCCAGCCACAGGGGCTTGGCTGTTTTCCAGGAGTGTTGGTAATGACAGGATGATCTCTGCACATTCTTTGGCCAGGTCCCCACCTGCAGCCAAGGGCAAGCCCTTCAAAGTGGCTGGGGCAAGGGCTGCAGCCAGAAGCATGCCTGGACTACTCCAGAGGCCCCCCCCCCACTGGCTGGGTCCCCTGAACACCCAGCTCCGTGCAACTCCCGAGGCTGTGGCTTGCCCAACACGAGGCAGCAGCACAGGCCCAACAGGCGCCCGGGGCTCCCAGCCACAGCCATGGACCTACAGCCCCTTCTACCACATTTCTGCGACGGTGCCACAGCAGAGGGAGTAAAACTACGGGTAGAGCCGGACACCGCAGGAGACAGCGCGATGAAGCCTATGAACCAGGAGACACGAGGCTCTCTGACCTGTCAGGGGCAGCTTCTTAAGGGTGCGGAAGGGAAAAAAAAACAAAAGCTAGCCTAGACTCATAGGGAAACATAATCTGTGATTATAAATATTTCATGAGCAAAGAAAGTGGTACTGGTTGAGACACTGGGGTGGGGAGAGTGGACAGCAAATTAGATCCCAGTTTGCAAAGTGATAGGGCAGTTGGAAAAGCAGCAAGGCTGAGGCTATTCTGGGCTGTGCCCTGGGAAGGCCTGCGTCACAGACTGAGAGCAGGCTCCAGCCACCCGGCTTTCCGGAAACCACAGCCTTCCAGTGGTCAGCAGAGAACACCTTGGGAGGGGTGTTTAAGCCCATGGAAGACCAAAGGACGGGACAGCAAGGACAGTCATTTGAATGACTCGGGTAAGCGTCAGCAGGTGCCTAGAAGAATTCAGCAGAGCGGCAGGACCCCGCACCCTCGTGAAAGGATCCACATGCTGTCTGCTGACTAAGGGCACAGGAAAGAGTGAGCCTGACCCCAGAAGGCAAGTGACCTGCAATGCAAGGGGGCAGCTCAGGAAAGAGCAAAGGCCCAGCCCCTGAGCAGGTGGTGCCTGGCTGAGAATCAGAATTCTGCCTTCCTTTCTACAACAAGGATCTCTTCCCCCTGAACTTTTGAGAAGCACCCTGGAAAGTGGAGAGGTGAGGAGCTTGCTGAGTACCAGCTGCCGCAGCTGGAGGCACACTCACTACGGACAAAGCAGGTCTGGTCTAGGTAGGAGTCCTCCTCCTCCTTGGCCACGGTCAGCCATTGCAGCAGAGCGGGCCAACCACAGACTCCAGCAGCCCTTCCAGAGGAACGGAGGGAAAGGGACGTTAGCTCCTAAAGCACCCAGGATCCCTTGAATCAAGCTTAGCCAGAGGAACCTGGGGCGAGGGAGAGGTGCCTGCTAACCCGGAAGACAGAAACCACTGGCCCTCGCTTCCTTGCAGTTAGGACTTGGCAGGCAACAGGCTGCGGGGTGTACCCACTGACTTCAGGAAACTCAAATTCTCCTCTAGATCACAGCTAGACAATCAATTCACGGTGGAGAGGACTCATCAACCCCAAAAGTAAGACCCCATAATGTAGTGAGAAGACCCCTCAGTTGTAAGTCCCAGGATCTGACTTCAAGAACAGCTTTACCACCTATTAGTTTTAAGACCCTGTGAAATTACGTTACCTTAGAAACTCAGCGTCCTCATCTAAAACACGGACCAGTGCCTGTCAAACCTAAGGACTAGGAGGGACCCAAGAAGAGACAGACACATAAATACTTTCAAAACATACTAAGTGCCGCTCCAACTTAAGAGATATTTACATCCAGCCACCTACTTGATACCTCTTGGCACCCCCATCCAGAGGCCCCCAAATGCTCCCTCCCCCACCCAGACCTCTCCTAGGGCCCCAGCCCCTCGATGCTTGGTAGGACCAACCATCCAGGCACAGAAGCCAGAAACCGGGGACCCGTTCCTGCCCTTCCCCACCATCTAAATGCACCGCCAAGTCCAGTGAACTGAGCCTCCTAAAGGCTTCTACTCCCCTTCTTCACGACCATCCCCACCCAACTCGTTGTCATCTTCACAGGGTCTGCCGCAAAGCCTGTGCTACTCATTCTGGCCTCCCTTAGCCTCTGTCCACAGAGCAAATCTAAGCAGATCCCCTCTACCACCACCCCACCCCACATGCTGAATAGCGCACAACAGTATGCTGATGCCCTCAGGACAAGGAAAGCTGCCTGGGGCTGACCAGGCCCTGCCCCTCTCCTCCCCTCATCCTGCACCACGCTCCAGCTCACTCTCCCTCCTCCAACCATACTGGCTTTTTCTAGTCCCTGGTACATATCCCATTCACTGCTGCCACAGGGTTTTTGCACATGCTCTGTCCTCTGCCTGGAGTATTTTCCCCTCCTCTCTTGCCTAACGCCTATCCATTTATTTTTGCTAAGGTATAAAGTACATAGTGTGCACCATGTGTGCAGCTCAATAATGCTTTCCAGATGTGTCTGCTCCCATAACTCCCGCCCAGATCTAGACTGAGAACATTTCCAACACCCTTCCGCCTTTCCGGTCTGCGTTCCTCCCCAGCCCCAGGTAACCCGTATGCTTCTATCCCTTCTATTCATTCCTCAGAAAGCAGCTGATGCGACCCTTTCTCAGGCAAGCTGCCTCCAATCCCGCAGACAGAAGTCTAAACCTGCGATCACAGGCACTTTCCCACCTGAGGCTCCGCATCCGAGCACTTAGGTGATCTGTGTCGATTTTCCCCGGGAACACTGTAAGCTCCGTGAGGGCAAGGACCTCATCTACTCGCACTCTCCGTTGTTCTTCGGGGCTGGCGCGTGGAGGGTGATAACAACAGAAGTTAGCGAGTACCTCCTGAGTGCTTATTATTGCCAGGCACTTCGAGGTAACCACCTCACGGAATTCTCCCACCATTCCTACCAAGTAGGTGCCATTACATCCATATCCCCATTTTACAGAGGAGGAAACTGAGGGACAGAGAAGTGAAAAAACTTGCCCCAAGTCAGGAAGCGGTAAGTGGTGGTCAGGACTCACACGCAGGCAGTCCGGCTACAGCGCCTATGCTCTTAATCATTACGCTACTCTGCCGCTCAGAGGCCACGGGGACAGACAAGCAGTGCGTGCCCAGGATATTCTGAATGAATAAACGAATGGATTTATAGAAGAGATGAGGAGAGCTCATTCAAGGAACTGAGGGAGCCCCCAAGTCTCCCCCAGATCAACAAATAAATGGACTCACCTGCACAGGCCCAAGATCAGGCCATCTGCCAAAGAGAAAGGCTCACCCGTCTCCCCAGCAGTCATGGGAAGAAGCTCGCTGCTCCTGAACACATGGGAGCGTCCTGGGCCCTGGCTGAGGGTACTCCCCGGGACAGAGAGGATCACTGCCTGGGTCTAGTGAAGCCTGAAGGCAATGTTCCACTAGATGAGACAAGTCCCTCTGCCCTTATTCATGCTAACCTGTGACCTTCCTAACCATTTAATACCTCGGGCCCTCTGACACAGAAAGAGGATACTTTGAATGGCAAAACAATTAAAATAAAAAATAAAAAAGCTTGCCTGGTTAGAAAGTGCCTGAGTCCAACTGCACATCTATGAATTAGCATTTGGTCTGTACCTCCACTTTCCAGAGCTTGATAATCCTGGATGAGCTCATAGGCTATCTCATGCCATCTGTGTGACCAGACAAGGGTAGGCCACCTTTTAACTTGCTTCGGTGACATTTACCTCATGACCACATCCCAAAAAGCTCAGGAGGAAACATACAGGAAGAGGTTTATTATTTCACAGGACACTGCTCCCCGCCATGGGGCCGCAAGCTCCCTCCCATGAGTCCCAGGGCAGTCGGCGGCCTGAGCCCTGCTCACACAAAGCTCTGAGCAATGGCCAACACCTTGGAAAATTCGCCTTCCCTCTGGCGTAGGCTGGTGGGGATGGGTGTCTTAATTCGGGTCCCCACAGGGTTCCCATTGTCCTCGATGAGGACCACATTGTTGGAGTCAAACCTGGGGGTCATCTGGGGACCGGGCATGCGATGCCCCACAATGAGTGCCTTTTTCTTCTGTCCCTTGATGGCCAGCAGTATCCGGTCGCCCACCGTGCCCACCCCATTCTTGGTATAGACGTGGATGCAACGAGGAGGCCGATGGTATGGGGTATTCCCCAGGGCACTGTTGTCCACCACACGGACCCGCGTCATCTTCTGAATTGCACTGAAGCTCCCAGTGGTGCTGGGGAAAGAGAAAAAAAGTCTGAGGTCTGTATTCTCCTGGTCAGGGTGCAGACGCCTCTGAGGGCAAAGCCTGGGAGAGATCACACGATAGCAACAACACGCTGTACAGAGCAAAACCCAGGGCCCTGACAGAAAGTCAGGTGCCCAAGACAGCTTCCTCACAGTCAAAAGCTTCTGCTGCTGGGTCAACATCTCACTTTGGAGGGGTTTTAAAGAGAACCCAATTTTCTGTTACAATGAACTCCATGGTAGTCTTAACTGAAAGCCTTTGGTATCCAAAAGAACTCTGAGGATTAAGGGACTATTTTATGGGCCAGGCCTCCCCCATTGCCCAGCCTGTAAAACCTGCTCCCCCAGAATACAATGATTCCAAGATTTCCCATCTATGTGTCACTGCCAGATGATATGAGTGAGTAGGTTTGCTACGGGAGTCCCCTGACATAACAGAAACCAGAAATAAGTCAAGGTAACGATCTTGTGTTTCAGTGCATTTTTCCCCACTAGACTGGAATTGTTTTTAAGAGTACCTAAAGGCAGATAAGCTATTATTAAGCAGTCTGATAACAACAGGATTTTTTTTTTTTTAATGTAAAGGCCTGGGCCTTTTTTTTTTAAAGATCTTATTTATTTACTTGAGAGAGACAGTGACAGAGAGAGAGAAAGCACAAGCAGGGGGAGTGGCAGAGGGAGAAGCAAGCTCCCCGCTGAGCAGGGAGCCCAATGAGGGGCTCGATCCCAGGACCCTGGGACCATGACCTGAGATGAAGGCAGACGCGTCACCGACTGAGCCACCCAGGCGCCCAACAGTGGGATTTCTATTTTCCTGATGCCAGCACCTTAAGTGCTATTCTCCAGGGTAACCCTAGGCTCTCCCTTTGCATTCTGCATGCCTACTCTGGGGCAATTTTATTGATTCCCTTTGCTTCCAACTAGTAAATTCCACCTCCAGCCTCACTTCTCTCCTGTATTCTAGCCCTGTATTTCCACTCTAAGCTCCCCCCGACATGTCCCACTGATACACTAGGTCCCACACGGACCTCATCATCTTCCCTTGCAAACCTCCCCATGCTGCTGCATTCCTTATTTAGATAATGGCCTCTCCAGCTCCCAAGCCATAAATCTCTCTCCATCAACTGCCTTGGCTGCCAAGTCCTATTGATACCACCTGTGAAGCCCCTCTGTCCTCTCCCTCCACCCCCACCCACACTTCCTCAGCTCGGCAGCTTTCTTTCTTACACCAAGACTGTTACAATAGTGTCCGAACTGGTTCCGTATGCCTCATGTTGCCAGCCAAGAGCTCTCTTTTAGAACATAAAAGTGAGACCACTCCCCTTAGAACTGTTCAGTGGTCTACCACTGTCTACGCTGTCAATAACCTGGCCCCCACTTACCTACTATCTGAGGGCCACAATCTCTTACCACTGATCACAGAGTGGTCTGTGCCCTCCAGGCACGCCACACCTCTCGGCCCTCCCCGGAGGCCTGGACCGGGCCTGCTCCCACTTCCCTTCTGGGAAGGCTGCCTCTGCTCTCCCTTCCTCCTCCTCCATTAGCAGCTCCTGTCTCAAGCCATCCAAAGCACCGTAAAAACCTCTATTATTATACTGGTCACATTCCCTCAGTTATTTGTTTCCAAGTTTGCTCCTGTGGCCAACTGTGAAGACTCTTTCAGGACAGGAAGCAATTCTTATTCATCTATGACCAACCCTAGGCGCAGTGCTCAGTAACCGCCAGGGAGTGAGCGCACGAATGGGGCCAGGAGGCATGTTTGCCAACAATAACGCACCCCGTGCTCTGTGTCCTGGCTTAGCATCTAAAAGGAGGGGAGGCTGTCACACTTTTATCATGCCTGAGTTTTGGTAATATGCATGTAACATTTTAAAAAGAGATTCTGTTTTTAAAAGAGAAGGTTTTCATGCACAGGAGGGAATGACGGGGTTGAGAGACGCTGGAGTCACTGCAAGAATCCAGCAAGGACTGAGCTTCCTCTACTGTGGGCCACTTCCTACCCCACCGCCAACAGCAAGGTCACGTCCTTACCAACCCTCTTATCCAACCTGACCAAAGCATTTAGCTTTCCTACATGCCAAGCCCACCTCCCTTTCTAGTCACCCAATAACACCCAGCCCTGATGAGAGGCTTACTCAGTCAGACATAGCTTCAAGAACTGAATGGGAAAGTTACCTGAAACCGCGCTGGCTGAGTGCTCTGCTTGCATGGGTGAAGGGGCCCCCGAGCCCAGCACAGAAAGCCATGGCAAATCCTGCAGAAAAAGAGGGGAAAGGGTTTATTTCTAAGTCAGTGTCCTTACTCAGAGCCAGCCTGCCAGGGACTTGTGTGGGAGATGGTACTTCCAGCATAAGATCATTAGTCACTAAATATAAATCTTAGTGGTTAAAAGCTACGCAGATGATTAGATGGAACTCCAGCTACAGTTCTGCTGATTCATATTCTAACTGGGGTCAGAGAGCCGGCACGGCCCACAGTTGCTCTGGCTATAATACAATAGCACGGAGGATGCCTTCCTGGTTACATCACTTCCACGGGCAGGAAGAAAGCAGGAACCCTCTAGTACACACCCGACCAGTGACCCCTCCCCAAGTCCTCCACGGAGGAAAGCCTGCACGCTAGTGCTGCTGGTGACACTTGTGAGCCTCCTGAAACCAGAGCTTTTACTCCCTGCAGGTAGACTACCTGAGCAACTGCCACATTGTCACCACGTCACGTTTCCCCAAATAAGAGCCAGGACACCTGGGTAGCTCAGGGCTAGCCAAGTAGGGCCAAGGGATGTTCCTGGCAAGTCACCGACCGAAGCCTCTCTTTGGGTCAGTCTCCCAAACGACAACCTAACACAGAACCCTACCTGCCCCACACTACAGCTGACAGCAGAATTTGGGAAAGCAAGCTGGAGACAGAAGAAAAAACACTGACCCAACACCAGGGCCTCCAACTTGCAGAACCCCAACCCTGCGGCTCCCTAGCACCAACAAATACGGCAACCCCAGCGGCCTACAACACCCGGGCGTCAGTTAGGGGCATGTCGAAGAAAACCCCACAGCCAGCTGGCAATTCCAGGGGCAAGACATGCCTGTTCTATCCAAATGTTTGGCTGCAGAGGGCCTCATGGAGAAATCTGCTGAGAAAGGCCTCTACCACTGCAGTATTTACACACAGCCTTCCCTCACATAAGTTCAAAGCACCTCAGATAAGATTTTATTTAATAAGAGTGGGAGGGGGAGCCATTATTTACTTCCAAAGAAATATCTAGACACACCAGAAATGCTTATTAACGACAATTTAGACTCAAATCATAAGCTTAGTCTCCAGCCTTTTCCTTAAGACAACCCAGGAAGCAGTGGCCAAAAATAATCAGAAAATTAAATGCAAAAGAAGGCACTGACCTTACAGAGCTATTAACATCTGACACACCGAATCAAAGACTATCAGATGAGGCCAGCTTTACCTTTATAGCCAAAGCTAGGTGACCCTGGACAAAGAACTCTGAGCTTCGGTTTCCCCATCTGCAACATCTACTCACAGCTGCTCATGGGATAGGCAGAGCAAAGCACGGAGCGCAGTGCCCGGCACTCAGTACCTACTGGCTGTCTCTGTCACCATCGTTGTCGCCCATCCCATCACACCTCCTCTCACAGATGAGGAAACGGAGAGACAGAGAGACGACGTGACTTGTGTGAAGCCCCACAGCTAGCCACGTGCAGACCCAGAACCAGAACGGGGCCTGGCCTTGGCCCCAGGGTCTTCCCCCACAACCTACAGCTTCACCCCGCCATACAAAGCTCACGTCTCACAGGGGAGCTGAGGCTGAGAAGCAGCTTTAAGGGTCATCTGGTCTGCTTCTGTTTTCTTTATGAAAATTTAGCCCTATAGTTATAACACATCAGGCACAAGACTAAGTACTTTACGTTACCGCCTCATTTAAGCCTCCCAAAAACCTCTACGAAACAGGCATTAGTATTAGCCTCATTTTACACATGAAGAGTAATTCTCTAACTGGCAAGGCTGGGGAATTCGCCCACGGTCACACAGCCAAGGGTGACAAAGTTGAAATTTGTGCCCCAGGAACTGGCTTCCTGAACCCAAGCTCTTACTCAACAGCTAACATGGTTTAACTTTAAATATTAATATTTTTCCAACTGTGAAATCATCCTTGTTCCATCACTGATCATCACAGGCACATTTTTCTAATGCCCAACTTAATGCTTGCTGAATTAACTGAAACGTATAAACACCAGGTGAAAATTGCTCACTTTAATCCAATTTAAGTTTTGAGGACAATGCGTAGTGTAGGTGGCAGGAAGAGCTCCACACTCTGAGCAATAACTGAAGATTGGCCTTAAGGGGAAAAAAAAAAAAAAAAGGTCTCTGAAAAGCAGTCCGTCTGGTCCAGGCTGCAGTGACCTCTGATCTCAGCCAAGCTTTCCCATCTGATGCTGGCGGGCCCTTGTGCTCATTCCCAGGGAGAAAAGAGGCTCCTCAGCTCCTCCACAGAACCCTCAAGATTAGCCCAGCACCACCCACCCACATTCCCTCTCCTGAGAACTGCAACACCCTGCCTCTCCACACTGCACCTCTTCCTCAGTAACACTTATGTTAGCCAAGGACTGCCGAAGTGCTGGGGGCTTCCCAGAACTTTCCCGACTCGGGTACAACAAACCCACGATTCGAGGCACCTCTCTCAAATCTGCTGGGCAGCCTGGGCACAAACCCAAACCCAGACCTCCTCTCCGTGCCTTGTTCACAAGCCTCCCCCACAACCTTTGCCCGGCTCTGCCCGGCTAAATCTGACCCGGCGCCGCATGCACCCGCCCCAGGAAGCCTGGTGTAAAACTGCAGCATCACTCGCTACCCCTCCTGCACGCTGAGGACATCTGGGGGTCCGCACTGGAGGAACTCTCACCGCTCCAACGTTCACTACCCAAACTCAGTCAACTGCATACATTTGGATACTTTTTTTCAGATAAGGCTGAAAACCCTTAACATTCTAGTTCTTTTTTTTTTTTAATTATTTATTCATTTGACAGAGAGAGACAGCCAGCGAGAGAGGGAACACAAGCAGGGGGAGTGGGAGAGGAAGAAGCAGGCTCCCAGCGAGGAGCCTGATGTGGGGCTCGATCCCAGGACCCCGGGATCACGCCGAGCCGAAGGCAGATGCTTAACAACTGAGCCACCCAGGCGCCCCCATTCTAGTTCTTGCTACTCACTCTCCAAAACTCAGGAGCCAGAGGTCTTGGTGACATGCCATCTGAACTCACACCGGAACTCAGAGATCATAGAGACTCAGATGAGGATTATGTGTGCTGCCATCAGGCACAGGAGTAATACATTCACATATCCAGGAGGTACTTCCATTTTCACAAGACAAGGTCCAATCCAGACTTTCCACTAGCTCTTTAGCGGATCTGATAGTGATCTCCACACCCAAAGGACTTGAGACATCAAATGGACAGCAGTGAGCATTCCCATGAACACAAAAGCACCAAATATATTCACTTACTATATACACATCCCTTATTTCTTTAAATAAATAAATAAATAAATAATCAATCTGTGGTCCCCTCCACTCCCACCCCAGCAGGTCTTGAGAGAGTAGGAATGCAAAGAATATTTGTGGAATAAAATAAATGAGGTAGCCAACAGAAAAACAGATTCCCCTCACCCAAGGCTCTACATAGAAGGAAAGCCAGACCCCGTAGAGCTCTCATGTGTGCACGAGGAACCAGGACATCACAGGCAAACATGCTTTAGGAGAACCACGATGCTGGTCATGGGAGATTAGCCCTTGCCATGTTTACAAGCCCCTGGAATCATCTCCTGGGCCTGGTGCCGACAATGCCCACTGTGGAAAAGCACCTCATCCCACCACTAAATAACTGGTTTGGAGCAGGCCAGAGTAATGGAAGCAGCAATTTACTTCAAAGCAACTCCAATCGACCTTGATGCTTTTTCCCAGCATAAATCCATCAGCAGACACAGGCCCTGATTCACTTTAGGGCAGTCTATATATAATGCTCTGTTTCACAAGCAGTGTCATTCTGAGTCTCCTGTTTGCCCAGGAAACTAACCCCAATGATATTTCCTCCTCCACAGCACTCTCACTCAGAGGCCAGGTATTCTGTAAACTCCAGTGCCAGAGATGCCTTTTCATGCCACTTCCTGGTCAGCACCAAGTACTGCCCTCCAGGTTTAGGATATGAATCACAGGGGCGCCTGGGTAGCGCAGTCGTTAAGCGTCTGCCTTCGGCTCAGGGCATTATCCCAGCGTTCCGGGATTTAGTCCCACATCGGGCTCCTCCGCTGGGAGCCTGCTTCTTCCTCTCCCACTCCCCTGCTGTGTTCCCCCTCTCGCTGGCTGTCTCCCTGGCTGTCTCCCTGTCACATAAATAAATAAAATCTTAACAAAAAAAAAAAAAAAAAAAAAAGGATATGAATCACAACCTCTCCGGACAGAGGGAAGGGGAAGCAATAGAAGAAAGGAGGGAGGAGGGAATGAAAGAGAGAAATCACAGAATGCAATCCAAGAACTGTGCTCATTTTCCATCCTGGTTTAGCTTTAAGATCTCCCTTCTGTTTTGAAGGCCAGGGAGGGCCATAAGCATCAGGGACACACAGGTGAGTTTTTTACTTGACATTACCTTATAGGTCCCACCGGAAATACACTTGTTGAGGGCAGGGACCAGGCCTGCACTGCTCAGCGCTGCGCACTCAGAGGGTTCAGTGCAATGCACATGAATCGAGTTTACTAAGTATCTGTTAAATGAAAACAATTCAATCTGCAATTACAATTCATGCTCCAGTTCGAGAGAGGCTTCATGCTGGGGGGTTGGTGGTCTTTCTTGTGTCCTTCACTCAGGTTCCCAGTGACTTGGGGAAGCCTCTTAGACACAGGGAACTCGTGTTTAATGAATTTTAATAAACAAAGACTGAGCTGGAAAAGCAGAGAGTCTATACCGCTGGTGCTTTGTAGAAAGCAGGAATGTACCACTACTCGAGCAAGAATCAGCCAAATGGTATACTTAGTATCACTGTTTCCACCTAAACAATTTCCATCTTTAAGTGCCTGATGTGTTATATACATTTAAAGGCCTCTCGAGGCACCTGGGTGGCTCAGTCCACTTCTCCCTCTGCCTCTCCCCGTGGCTTGTGCTCTCTCTCCCTCATTCTGTCTCTCTCTCAAATAAATAAATAAATAAAATATTTTTTAAAAAATTAAAAATAGGGACGCCCGGGTGGCTCAGTCGTTAAGCATCTGCCTTTGGCTCAGGTCGTGATCCCAGGGTCCTGTGATCAATCGTCAGGCTCCCCGCTCCACAGGGAGCCTGCTTCTCCCTCTCTCATCTCTCCTACTTGTGTTCCCTCTCTTGCTGTCTCTCTCTGTCATATAAATAAATAAAATATTTAAAATATAAAAAATAAAGGCCTTGCAAGGGGATGGGCTCCAAAGAAACAAACAAACAAAAAATATATCAAAAGTTCAGCACAAACACAAAGGCATGTTCAAAGGACATTGTCAGTAACTGAAGAGAGATGCCATACAAATGCAGGGCCCAGTCACAAAAACGAAAAACACCTAGGGTAAGGATAGAAGTGTCCTTAATTAAAGCAGAGAAAAGCAGAAGCCTACCAGCTTCCAGGATTCAAAAAAGGCACTCCCTAACCCTCTACCCTATCATGCAGACATAGCCCCTCCCATCTCCTGCAGGTGTTGCCCCAATCTTTCTGTGCCAATAAGTACTCTTATCTGTTGCTTAAAAACTCATTACTGTTTTATCGTACAATTAGTCTCTTTTAGGAAGTTTTGTGGGTTTTTTTAACCTCACACAAGTAGAAAATGTTACAATTCTCAAAGTACTTTCATAGATCATTTTGTTGGATGACTCCCTACTTTTTTTTTTTTTAAGATTTCATTTTTAAGTAATCTCTCCACCCAACGTGGGGCTCAAACTCACAACTCGGAGACCAAGAGTTGCATGCTCTACTGACTGAGCCAGCCAGGCACCTCCGATGATTCCCTCATGAGCACCCAACGGAAACCTATAGACAAATAACAAAGAGCGACAGTCTGCGAGGGGCTGGATCTGCTAAGGGTTTTGAATAGTTCTGGGGTCTCAATAAAGTACCATTCTGCAGACAAAGAAATGAAGTCCAAAATGCTAAGCAACGTGTTGACTGTCCAAGGTTAGAACTCTGCTTCTATTGCACCTACACAGATAACATGGCTGCTTTAACCACTAATAAACTTCACAGAAACACGCCACGCTGAGCATAAGCATTCCTTCTCCTCTGTCGAATCTTTTAAAACTCAGGAATTAAAAAGCTGTCTTTTTTTTTTAATTAAATTTTACTTAGTTAACAGTGCAATATAGGTTTCTGGAGTAGAATTCAGTGATTCATCATTCACATACAACACCCAGTGCTCACCACCAGTGCCCTCTTGAATACTCATCTAGCCAATCCCCCACCCACCTAAAAAGCTTTTAAAAAAAATTATTCATTTTAGATTTTTAGAGAGAGAGTGTGCATGCGCAAGTGAGGGGAGCGGGCAGAGGGAGAGAATCTCAAGCAGGTCTCCCCTCCCCCACTGAGCAAGGGGCCCCCTATGGGGTTAGATTCCAGGACCCCGAGATCTCGTGCCCTAGAGCCAAAACCAAGAGTCTGACGCTTAACTGACTGAGCCATCCAGGTGACCCTGTCTTTTCAACAAATATCTGTACTACACCCAGCCCAGCCTAGGACCAAAGCTGAAGCTGATCTGATTCACCTGCCAAGGTGTCAGTTTTCACAGCATCACTGTCAATAAGCAAAGCACCCCTCCATGGCACAGCGGGCTCTTTCTACCAAGTCTACCAGTGAGGACCCCATTTCTCAATTTGATTCACAAAGATAAAATGTTTCAGGGGTTCTTGTCCCATGCTTGTTTATTTACCTTACCCTCCACTTGGTAACAAAAGTATTTAAAATAGTGGTTCCTTAATATACATGTCAATTCTCAATTATTCAAATTGGCTTTTCAACGCGTGGATTCAACGCGTGGATTTTATCTATCCTAGCTTTGCTCCCCCTCCATCCCTACCTCACAGGTGTGCAAACAGCTACAGCCCCAGAAATAAGTCTGTAACAATCTTGATATGGCCAAACTCAGAAAAACTGTACAAGGCAAAGTTAACTTCCACTTAATCACATACACATTTCCTTCCCATTAGCACCTCTACTGGGCCACTGGCAAGGAGCCAGGTTTATGGAGCTGTCAGTTGGGCATGCGGGCAGTAGAGAAAGAAAATCCTAAGGGAGACCCTGGACTCAAAGACAGGATGCTGCTGATGAAAAGCCTACCTCTTCCACTCGCATTCTCTGGGACCTCAGCAACTCTCCGTGAAGAGGGGTCCAAGGGAAGAGCAAAGAGGCATGCAATTGAAAATGCTTTGGCTTCCCTCATGAAAGGGGCTGTCTTCCAGTGGGGAATCCCTCTCTGAACTAACCAGTAGGTACCAGGTCTGCAGCATAAGCAGTTTCCCAGATGTTGACCGGGGAGAAGAGCCTGACTCACTGATTCTCAGGGCAGCACCATGGGTGTGTCTTTAAAGATCCCTCAATCTTGAGGCACCTGGGTGGCTCAGTCAGTTAAGCATCTGTTTTTGACTCGGGTCATGATCCTGGAGTCCCAGGATCCAGCTCCCCGCCAACCCCCATGCATCAGAATCCAGCTCCCTACTCAGCAGGGAGCCTGCTTCTCTCTCCCCCTCTGCCCCTCCCCCCTGCTTGTGCTCTCTCACTCATTCTCTCTCAAAGAAATTAAAAAAATCTTTAAAAATAAATAAATAGGGGTGCCTGGGTAGCGCAGTCGTTAAAGCGTCTGCCTTCAGCTCAGGGCGTGATCCTGGCATTCCGGGATCAAGTCCCACATCGGGCTCCTCCGCTGGGAGCCTGCTTCTTCCTCTCCCACTCCCCCTGCTGTGTTCCCTCTCTCGCTGGCTGTCTCTCTGTCACATAAATAAATAAAATCTTAAATAAATAAATAAATAAATAAAAAATAAAGATCCCTCACTCCTAGAAGTATTTTTCACAGGTTAAAGTAGACATGGCG
The DNA here is from genome assembly GCF_002007445.2 of Ailuropoda melanoleuca. Classification (NCBI taxonomy): domain Eukaryota; kingdom Metazoa; phylum Chordata; class Mammalia; order Carnivora; family Ursidae; genus Ailuropoda; species Ailuropoda melanoleuca. The sequence continues at coordinate 2,782,300 of NC_048236.1, forward strand.
AAGTGCTCCTTCCCTTTTCTAAAGACACAAATGATTTTTAGAAAGTTTTTGACAGGGGGACTTTCCCACTGAGTTGTGCTTCACTAATACATAAGCTACCTGCTGCCTTTTTAAACAAGAACGTATACTACCTGACCCAGAGAGAGCAACACTGCTGGACTCTGAATCAGTCCTTTCTTACAAACCTCTGTCATTGCTAATACACATGTACAATCGCACCAGGGTGAGTTACAAACCATCAGCCTCTAAAACCAAAACAAACCATCAGCCTCTAAAATAAAAGCTAACTTGTAACTTGATTTTTGAGACCATCAAAAAAGAGACCTTTGGAGGCCCCAAGTCCCCCCAGAGCCATAAGAACTATCCAAGTAACAAAAACCATAGGAAAATCCATGTTATGTGGGTCCCCCAACACAAAAATGGGACAAGATAGGCTTAAAAGAACTCTTACATCGTCTAAGATTCTAAATGTTGAGGCGAGTCTAAATAATCACATTCAGTGCCCAACAGAGTGCCACCTGAAAAATGGACTCCATCCCAAAGTTTTTACCCCTGATATTCAGGAGCCATAATAAAATATTTTGGCCACTGTTTCTTCACGGATTTCACAGTGCGTTTGATTCAATTATCATTTCAGGCTTTTTGAAAAGTTCCCTCTTCTTTCTGTCTGTTAATATGTGGTAATCTTAATCAGGCACAGGCAGAAATAGACCAGGAATCCCCCACATTTTCAGTTTAAAAAGTAGTAATACATAAGAAATACCTTGTAGTGATCCTCAGAGATCCACTTCCATTATAAGTGCTTTTGGCAATGGATCACACCAGCTTTACAACCACAAAATCAACACAATATGGGAAAAGTTCCATAAGATATATACATCCAAGAAGCTCTATGGGTTGAATGGACAATTCCATCTAAGAAAAATAAAAGCAAAAAAACAGGGCGGAACCCTGTTCATCTCAACTGCTTGCTCCTACCCAAAACAACTCTCAGAATCCAAATCTACATTGACTCTTCCCCCAGGGAGTCTACCAAAGACAATTTCCCCCCCTCCTCCTTTCTAGCCTTTCTAAGTAAGCCACCCACTTCCTACTCCAACAAAATGCTTGTTCTTCAATCCCATGTATTTCCATGAGTGAAGAGTAAACTGTCTTTCTTCTTGGGCAGTACCTCCCCTAAAAAGTAGAGACCCACTCCGTTCTGTACTGTATATTCCCAGTGTGCTGAGTCCTTGTAAACAATTTTAAATGACTGAACGCTCAGACTGAGGAAGGCAAACAGGAGGACACGGAAGACCAATGCATCTCGAAGTTTTCTGTGACACACAAAAACACACATAGTATAACACCTAACACATTCATATACGTATGTATTCCTGAAGTAAGCATCAAGAAACAATACTTGGTTTACTAAGTACAATGCACTCTGGTATCTTTTTTTTTTTTTTTAATGATGGCCATGATCCACTAACCTGGATTCCAGCTAACGAATGGGACTTAGTTTGAATAGGAGTTCAGTCTGAACTGCAATAAATCAAACCTCACAGTTGCATTCCACAATGAACCTTTCTCAGCCTTCTACTAATGAACCTTTTAAAAAGTCAGCAGACAGCAGAGACAATGACCAATCACAAGAACCAGACACAACCAGGTAGGCAGGGCCCTTCCTCTGTCCAGCAGCCAGGGTTTAAGTAGCTTCCAATCTCCCAGCTTTTCCCAAGTCACCCAAGGGTACTGCATCCATATGCCCTTTTGTTACCCTGTTTATAAATTCAGTCCATTCAATCTCTTAAGATGACAAAGTTCATTTATTGCCCACTATGGAAAGCAATACTTCCTTTTTGCCCCCAGACTAACTCCCTTCAAACCTGAATGAAGAGAGCCTTCCAGGAACCCAAAATTCAATCAACAAGTTGGTACTCTGCGTGCCTTTGTGATCTATTTGTGTGGGTGCTATCCAGGAGTATGTATGCACACACACGCCTGTCCCTCTCTCTCTTTCCCTCTCTTCATCTTTCCTGTCTTAGTCCCTGGCTGATGCAGCCTCTGGTGAAATGAGAAACCTGGGAACCCCCTGGAGCCGGTGGGAGCCACGCATTGGCATGATAGTAAAAGCAGTGGACTCACTCTCCACACCACAGAAGCGCCTGGCAAACGAGTCACAAAGTCATCTGAAGACCCAGGCTGAGAAAGGGAAGGGAAGACGAGAGAAGTACACAAACCCCAGGAGCCGCGGCAGGGTGACCGGCTGAAGCCACCTCGCAAAGGCCTGACCGCAGCCCACCCCTCCGCAGGCCGGCACCACATCCCTGGAAAGGCACGTGAGCGCAGGCGGGGGTCGCGGGATGCAGAGATGAACGGGGCCCCCGCCACCCTTGGGGACTGGGAGGGGAGGGTCGGGGACAGGGGCTGCCCCTCTGCCCTCAAGGGGTCCACTAACCTCCCACTCCAGCCTCTCCCTACCCACCCCGGGGAGTGCGCCTCCCCTAATGCAGGGAAGGAAGAGAGCGGAGAAAAAGTTAGGAGCCCGACGCCCATTCCCCCCAGCCATCCTGCCATACCTCTCTCGCCTGCCGGGAATATCCCGCCGCGGGCCTCTCTTGCCCAACGCCGCCTGCTCCCCCCACGCGGCCTCTCCACTGCGCCTGCGCGCCCGACCCAGCCAGGCGAGCGGCGATCTGAGCGTGCGCGCGCGCCTTGCGTGTCCTGGCGTGGGGGGTGGGATCTGCGAGGCCCCGCCCCCTCCTCATCCCCCTCCCTCCTCCCGTTCCCTCCCCCAGACACTGCCGCGG